>NC_088607.1:1815000-1842500 GCF_036013475.1 Columba livia
GCACTTCCCGTTCAAAATCTCACTCTAGGAGAGAATGGTTTTGTTTTGTTTCAAATCTATCAGTTTTAGGAGCAGGGAATAACTGCAAAAACGTAAAAATAGCTTCATGAATACTTTTAGTACACGAAAGAACTACCATAAACATAATACAAGAGACACGCAAATCAAAGCAACTGAGAAACACCAACGACTATCTCATTCACTTCAACCTCAGGTAATTGTTTCATATTTTATCATTATTTAATGCCATACAACACTCTCTTCTGTTCCGGAAAGGACGAAGAATAGCCCTTCCAGAGAGAAGATGCACCAGCTGGGCTGCGATTTCTAAGTGACTGGGCCAGAAAATTAGATTTGTATTTTTCCATTTGAGATAGAAAGAAATGAGGGACTTGTCTCTATTTCGTTTGTCAGAGCTGGTGCTCACCACAAACTTTACCTGCGTGTCTTTGGAATTCTCCTCATCAGCTGCCACCTGCAGACTGAGCTCTGCTGTCACACGGCAACAACAATCCCACCGAAGGGCCACGTGTGACAAGAGACCCCAACTCAGAAATTACTGCAGGTGTGAGCTTAAGCGGAACTTCTGGTCCCACCTCAACCCTTTATTTTCCCCATTTCTTGGAGTTCTTGTTATTGTCTGGTGAAAGTGCCACAGCTGATGAAGCCTGTGAAGGTTGCTCCTCCTTCTCCAGACAAAGAAGTTTTGTTTAAAAACATTAAATTCAATTTACCTCAGTCTGCCTTGCTGGAACTCAACAAAAACGCAGCCTCCCAGCTGCTGCTATGATCCAGCTCTTCTCACTTGTCCTGCTAATGAGACCCACAAACCTGCCCATGGTTCCTAAATAAATCAGAGAAGATGTAGTTTCCTAATCACGCTGGGGTTTCAGAAGGGTAGGCAGGACCGTCTGGCCATGCTTAGACTGGAATGGGCACGGAGACTCTGCAGAAAACTCCAGGACATTTACGGATATGCTGGAAGTGTCATTCTGGTATTAATGAGCTCAAAATATAAGGTGAAGAAAAAGGATTCACTCGCAGGTGTTGATAAAGCAAGATTTCCAATTTATAGCTATTAATTAGGTTTACTAACATCAATATCTCCAACTCATCACAACCTTTGGTTTGAGGTCTTGGCTCGGGATCATGAGGTTTAAAACTAAACCTGGGAGTGCTGCTGACCTACAAGTTGGGCAGCTTTGGAGAAATCAAGCGAGAAGCCCAAAGGAGGAGCTCAAATCCCCCCAGCCCTCCATTCACACACATAACCCAGAACCACCACAGAGTCAACGTGAAGCCGTGGGCTCTGACCTTCATCCATACCTCCTATAAGATTTCATCATCTCAGGGCTCCAAGATGCTCCTGTGATGTAAATGGGAATAAATCCATGGATTTTGATATGATCTTGTGTACAATTGATTCTGCAAACTGGAATTTGTTATATCGTCTTGCAGACACAGACACACTTCCCCTCTTAGGCTACTACACCGTGTACCACATCCTAGTCCACGAGGACTCACCCATTCTACATCCACCCATGAAACGGGGCAACACTAAACCAGGTTATTTTGGAGAAATTAATCGTGTACCTCTTGGAAACACCACTTTCAGAATGATGGTTTATATCTACACAGATATAACACATCTATAACACGTCTATAACACATGCAACGCAAATGTGCTCTGCTACGTAAAGAGAGTACGAGAACTTCATTTGTCTATAATATGAATAGCAATTTGTTTAGGTTTCTGTAAGTTTCTTTGTAAAGATGCAAGTTAAAAATAATATTCATTAAATCGCTTAACTGTAATAAAACATAACTATTTGCTTACTGCATACAAATTAAGTCAGTATCAAAGCACCGATTTTCTTTTTAGTTTGTATTAATTTATTATTGAATTAAAAATATCTAACGTGTGAAGCTAAACACTTACAGAGCACTTCACAAACACTAATTCACAAATGATGCCACATTTTTTCAAGGCACATATGAAAGCAGCGCAATTAATTCCTACAATTTTCTGGCGCCGACCTCAAAGGTAGAATTTTTGTTCGTTTGCTTTGGTTTTGGCTTTTTTGTTTTCTCTTTTTCTTTCATTTTTAAGGCTAAGCAGTCGGCACAACAACCGCGAAGACACCAAGTGTGATCTCATGAAGTCACTCAGGCTCTTGGCTGATACCGGTGCCACGGCACACAGCGCTCGGCTAAACGAACTGCAAATTTGAATTCCCGAGATTCATATTATTTAAACAGACATCCTGGAAGCAAACAGAGGAGAAGTCCTATCAGTGACCTCTGATGGTTTATCGGAGATGAGAGTCTGCTAAATTAATGGGCAGCCCTAACGTAACCACTGTTTTTGGAGGAAGTTGTTGGAGAAAGTGGAGAGGAAAGTCTCCAAAAGGCAGAGAAGGATGCCGGGGTTATTATTAATTAATATTTGGGGTGTGAGAAGCAGGTGGGGTTGGGGAAATGAGCACAGATGCTTAAACGCACCCTGTCCTGCACCTCTGAATGAATGATACACTTTTCCAAAGCATCTCAAAAATATTACAGGGACTTTAATAAGTTAGTGAGGTAAATAAATAGACGTTTACCTGACCTAACAGCCCTGCTATTTTACATAATCTGTATTATCAGGAAAATACTTCTCACGCTTCGCAACCTGCCACGAAAAAGCGTCTGTTTCCTCATCCCGACCCTCCGCCAAACCCAGTGAAATCAGAACAGGCACAGACGTGTTTATACAACGTTAAAGGTTCACGCTAAGCTGAAAGCGAGGAGGAAATTTGACTTTCAGATTGACAAACATATATTCTGGTGTCTGCAACAAAGAACACGCCTGTGTACTTCCCCACCGAGAAGTTGTGTGCGAATCCGTAACAAACCCTCTCGGAGAGACGCCGCGATCCCCCTCCCTTAAAGCGTGGTCAGAGTTAAGGTCAGAGCCCCCCAAATCTGCATTTCAGATCTTGACTTCTGTTGCCTTTACTCTTCCATTTTCCATGAAATATGAATGATGTTCCCCGAAACGTTTGGAACGTTCGTTATAGGGAAATACACACAATTTTATTGCTTGCCTGCAAATGTATGGCTTCGGTCATTGTTCACCCACATAACGACAACGAGGAGCTTCAAGCAAAGTGCTAAGATATAAAAGGCCACGTTCATTCATGTACTGGCCCAAGCTGCAGCACTCTAAAGTACATCAAAAGGTGTTAATGGTTTCAATATTTATCTGCTGCAGGGAAGCACTCTAAAAAGAAGACAGAAAAAAATCTCTGCTAATGGCTGTGTCTCTCCATTAAAATGAAAAGCTTAATGCATCTTATAATCAGAGGACAATTTGCAAATCATTAAGAGAAATGTAAAATTCCATTAAAATACAAATCAAGAGTCCCTCTCTGGACTAATAATCTTTTTGATATTATTTTGCATTTCACTATTTCTGTTCCCAATATCCAGGCACCACAAATGATCAGTTCTTGAACATGCTATTTACCACAGCCTACTTCTTTAACGAGAGACTGCGAGAAGTATAATCTGCTATTCAGAGCAGGTACTAATGAAGAATTCCATATATTCTGAAATTTAATTAAAACCCCAAAGATTTCAAATTAGATGCAATTTGAAATGCCTGGGGCAGAAATACATGCACTTGCGTGGCAAGGGTATCACGCTGAAAGTTGATACCGTAATTGGTCTTGATGTATTTTTGTGTTGCCAGGCTGAAGCACAGAACTCATAACCATATAAAAATTCTCTGTAGATTACCTGCTCATTGAAAATGCCATCACTCAGGTAGTTCTCTACTAAATTACCATGCTACTAAAATGCACAAAGTGATTCGAAGAGAAGAGTGGCACAGCTGGTCGACGCTGCCAATGAGTTATGCATGCGTCGACGCTGCCTTTTTTCTTAGTAAAATATGCTCAGTTGAATATTAAAATATAATTGGCATTCAACCTAAGTAGCTTAAACCATTTTGTTATCTTCTTTTAAACCGATTTGGCTCCTCCACAGTTATTTTCAAGGATGCGATTCACAAACTAATGACACCATCACATTCAGCTAGATTTGTACTATTTTACATTTGTCATAAATAGGAACAATTTCTACAGCCTTCTAGGGATGTCCTTTAACACTGACTCCTCTTGATCATCAAAGGCCCAATTCATGGGGAAAAAAAAAAGAAAGAAAAAAAAAAGAGTATGCCATTTATGTTGGTTCTTGCATATTTTATTCCGAGAGGAGTGTGGGATGCAAATTTCTAGTGAAAAGTATGTTTTTGCAGTTAAGAAGTCGCTGTTTTTTTCCCAGAATATACTGGTCAGCTCCCACGGCCACAAACTCTGAAAGGAGATACAGCAAAACGTCCTGGAAATAGGTCAGAAAGGGGCACCCTGGGGTCAAGCAGCAGCAAAGTATCCAGATTAGAAAATGGCTTATCCCCAGATGAGTTTATCTATGTATCTATCCCCTTACAGGCCTTTGTAAATGCCACTACATTTTCATTTCCTGAAAAAAACTAACAATGGTATTTAGAAACAAGGTGATCGTCATAGTAGCAATCACATTAAACACATTACCTTTGAAATACCGAACGGGTATATGAGTATCGACGATATTTCCCATCAATAAGAAGAATTAAGTAAACTTGGATGAAAGTTCATTAATAAAATAGGCGCGGGGGCTATATTTATAAAATCCTTTCATCTTGATTATATGGGTTTTTATTAAGTAGGGGTGCAAAGGTTACGTGGGGCTGCACGTGTGCCAACCAAGCAAACAAATCAAAGGAAAAATGAATTAAATTAAACTTATTCCTCACAGGTCCACCATGCGAGCAGGTGGCCGAGGTCTGGGGCTCTGAGCGAACATGGTGAACACATGGCTCTGGATACAAGAAACCCCTGTCCCACATCGCTATTTCTTTTATTCTACCATCAATTCTTACCTTTTTATCTGAATCACATATACAAGCAGTAATGCCAAAAGTTACCAGGTTGGCCAAGGTATTTCTTATATCGTGGTCAACTTCTTCCTTTTGTTTCATGGAGGGA
Source organism: Columba livia (assembly GCF_036013475.1). NCBI lineage: Eukaryota > Metazoa > Chordata > Aves > Columbiformes > Columbidae > Columba > Columba livia. Next base: position 1,820,070 of record NC_088607.1, read on the forward strand.
GGAAGGATCCAATTTTGAAAATAGCGACTTATATAAAGAAGCAGGTTTTACAGCTGCGGATTACAGTGAAATCATCCTGACTTTGGTCCAACCGGGATGTCACAGGCATAGCAAAGATATATATGTGTGTGTGTGTATACATATGTATCTCTATATATCTCAGATATTGCACTTCCATCTTCTCACATCCCATCAGGGCCATCCTGATCAGAGGGCAGCGAATTCATACGAAAAAGCATGACACTAAACACAAACCTTCCCCTCCAGAAACAAAGCCTGGTTTGGGAGCAATTTCAATATTCACGCGTCTCTGCGGCTATTTCAGAGTCACAACTTGCTCCAATATCCCCAAATTCTCCAAGAGCAAGGAAGGTTTTGGCCTTATGTGGTGAACATGAGCTGTGGATCTTCTACCCACCCTTACCCAAAAAGTAAACTATTTAGATAACACTCCTTTAATCTGACTGTGACCTATTTGTAATTAATGTAAAGAACACTGACAAAAAAGGATTATCCTACGGAAAATACAATGCATGTTTTTACTAAGTGACCTTTTGGCTGTTCTTCAGACTCAGAGGGTTTCCAAGGTCCCACCTTGGGCCGTGGTTACTCCATAAGGCTCCACCAAAAACCCACCGAGCACCCACATCGCTTGGCCAGGGACAGTGGCAAAAACAACATTTGCACCTTGTAGGGTCTGAGAATTGTCAGAAACAGCTTATATGTATATAGACAATTCACCCTATAAGCAGTAAACTCAAATTAAGAGTAATTCTTAACATAGACTTAAACCCACACAAGCTTCCACTGAAAATGATGGGAGTTTAGCTCCGAATTCAAGAGCAACTGGGTCAGGCATTTTGTAATTACCTCCCTCCAGAATGCTGCTGTTGTTGTTGAGTTTTGTTTTTATATACAAATAGTTGATACAAAGCGATGGGCCGACCGGGCTGGAGCAAGAATTTGAGACTGGGTTCCTTTTGGATTTTGTTGTTCTCATCTTTGAAGGTTGGAGAGGATTGATTTCTGTTTGAAATAAAACGTAGGCAAGTATTGGATTGTAAAAATCCATTAAAAGTCTAGCAAAACAGTGACTTTCTGCTTAGCAAAACTCTTCGCACACGAAACGGTAATAAAAGAAGGTGCCAGTCTCCGGAATTTGAATTTTGTGTTGGCAGACAGAAATGCGAAAGCTTGTCATCTCTTTGCACTTGAATCTGCCATGTCCAGATATGTGAAGTACTAACGTTTGCGAGCAGATTATTCCACATTACTTTAAAAGAATATTTTCTAAGAGCCTAACCAGCAATGTATTTGCATGTCTGATGAAGCTGCAGGAATGAAAAATGGAAAGTCAGGAACATTTCTCAATTCTTTTTTTCTTTAGCGAATTGAATCTCTACTACAAAATTGAGAGAATTTCACAAATCGTTGCATAAATAAACGGCAAGAATGACATTTTGCATTCGTCCAGGAAAGGGCAAGATTTGCCGCCTCCTCAGCACGTTACCCAACAGCACAATGTGATTCTGCAAAATACGGATGTAATTTGGTGACAGTGGTAGGTTTATACTTTCCCAGCTTAAGTTTAATGAATTTTGCCTTTTTGCTGGAAATAAGGTCAACATGGAGAGACGACACTGGGACCAGTGGAGGTCTTTGTGTAGGCTGAGTTTGCCGCTTTTCCTATTGAGGATGGATCTGCTCTGAATATGGCATTTACAACACTTCCGAATAAAAAATCACCATGGCACTAAGTGAATACGTTGCTCCTGTACACGTATGTACCTGCAGCATGGCAATATGTATTTAGAGAAGCTCCAGACAAACCCAAACCCACTTGTCTTGCTTTAGCACCCTATTTGGCTGCAAGTCATCCCAGTGAGCTCCAGCCACCTAGCACAGTTTTGATACTGCATATGTATTTATGTATACTAAATTGTATTAAAAAATCATTTAAGCACAGGTACAATTTATTTTAAAAGGGCAAAAAGAAGCTATAAGTCATGTACAGGACTGAAGAAAGTTAAAACTACATAGGACTGACATATATATGTCTCTATAGATATCTCTCATATCCATAGGCAATCACTTTAAGAATTACATGTTAATAAAGACACTAAAATTGTGAAGATTTCATTCGCTTTAGCATTTACTGTCTTGCTAACATCATTCTAGGAGTGAGCAGAAAGCTCTTAAGTTTAAGATGTACTTAATGCTTATAGTTTCTACTAACGACCTAATTTACCTAGAGCTCAGCGAAATAGTTCAAAAGCCAAATTCATCCTTTCCATTCCCCACCCTTAACTCCCGTTTTCTCCCAGTCTCCTCAAGGCTGCAAATCACCCAAACATAGCGTTGCACATTTTTCCATTATATAAAACAAACCACGCAGCGACCTGGGGACCGACCCGACACCCGAGCGTCCTCCTGCTACTCTCAGCCATTTCTTCCACACTTTCTCCCCTTCGAGCCTCAGACCTTCCCCCTCTGCTTCTGCAGCTCCTGAAAAGTCCTTTACTCACTCTAATGCTTTAAAGAATGATGTTTTTACCAACTACTTCTTTCCTACTGAATGTGAGCACAGAGTTGCCATCCATAAACTCGCACCTGGAGCTGCAAACTTTCCAGCTTTACCAGGACTTATTGCAACAGAGTCAATGATTTTCATGATTTTTTAAAGGGAAAAATAGATCTGTATTCATCTTAATACCAAAAATCCTTTTCTTATTCAAAGAGTCTTTACATATTGTAAAAGTCTTTGGATGTGAGAAAAATTTACTTTGAGGTTATACTGCGCACTGCAATTAAAGCGAGCAGCATAGACATTAAAACCACTTTTTTTAAACATAAAAATTCATGGGATACCAAATTTGCAGCCTCAGAAGTCAGCAAATTAACAGCCCCACAAGCTCCAGAAAGCCTGTGATTTGAGCATTCCAACCAGAGGAAAACCAACCAACCAAACTTTGGCTTTTGCCAAGTTGCAGCCAGAACGCACAAAATCTGCTTTTCATTCTTAATTTGCTGCCGATTTTTAAATAAAAAAAGTGCAAAAGCAATAAAACAAAGAGATGCTCCTGTGCCCCACGGGCAGGAAGGTGAAGGAGCAATCCGAACGCAATTAAGTGACGGATTTTCGGCACAGGTGCTTTCTGGAGGGATCCAACAGTGCCCTCAGCACCCAGGTGAGCATGGGACGCGGGAACCAAGGCCGAGTCCAACTCCACATCAAGTGAATAGCGTTTTCAGCCCAAAATTGGCATTTTATGGAGTGCTTTGCAATCCTCTGGCAGGGACTTTGAGTTTCTGGAGGAGAAGGCTCCCAGGAAATCACAGGGTAATTATTGATTACAGGCCTGGGTATGGAGCATCTTGCAGGGAGCACGGAGGTACTACCTGTTTCTTTGAAGCCTCTCAGCTCCCATTATGTATGAGGTTTTTCATCAATATCTCTTCTTGGATGAGTAACATCCATTATGCACGGGAAACCTCAACTGCTAATATGGCTGGCAAAGTTCACCTCTCATCTCCATCCTCAGGTTGTTCCTCCTTCACCTTTTTGCGCAGCTTTTCTCTGCCTTTGGTTTGCAAAGTGACACCGAGATGCTCGCAGACCTGCAGAGCCCTCATTCCTGGCATAAATCACAGCTTATTGGAAGAAATAGGGAGATTGAGCTGGACCCCAGGTTCCAGTATAAGTTGGGGAATGACCTATTAGAGAGCAGTGTAGGGGAAAGGGACCTGGGGGTGCTGGGGACAGCAGGGTGACCATGAGCCAGCACTGGGCCCTTGTGGCCAGGAAGCCAATGGTACCTGGGGTGGGTTAGAAGGGGGTGGTCAGTAGGTCAGAGAGGTTCTCCTGCCCCTCTGCTCTGCCCTGGGGAGACCACACCTGGAATATTGTGTCCAGTTGTGGCCCCTCAGTTCCAGCAGGACAGGGAACTGCTGGAGAGAGTCCAGCGCAGCCACCAAGATGCTGCAGGGAGTGGAGCATCTCCCGTGTGAGGAAAGGCTGAGGGAGCTGGGGCTCTGGAGCTGGACAAGAGGACACTGAGGGGGGACTCATTCCTGGGGATCAAGATAGAAAGGGGGAGTGTCAGGAGGATGGAGCCAGGCTCTTCTGGTGACAACCAGTGACAAGACGAGGAGTTATGGGTACAAATTGGAACACAAGATGTTCCACTTAAATTTGAGAAGAAACTTCTTCCCGGTGAGGGTGGCAGAGCCTGGCCCAGGCTGCCCAGGGGGGTTGTGGAGTCTCCTTCTGTGCAGACATTCCAACCCGCCTGGACACCTTCCTGTGTAACCTCATCTGGGTGTTCCTGCTCCATGGGGGGATTGCACTGGATGAGCTTTCCAGGTCCCTTCTGATCCCTGACACTCTGGGATTCTGTGACTGAGCCCTAAGGCCCAGCTTTGTGTCAGGTCTACGCCCCCGGTACAAGGAGCCAACTGAGGAATTCCAGACCCGAGCATATAAAAGCGTGCTTTTTGCAATGTGAAAGGACTCCATGGGTGAGGACGGCGCTGTGGCACGCAGAGCAGAGCCAGGGGCTGCTGCTCGTCACAAGGCAAAGAGAAACTCTCCAATTTCCTCTGCTCCCATTGCACTAATGAGCCATCTGGTCTGCGAACACACAACCCTCCTGCACCAACGTCCAGCCCTGCAGCGCGTTGTGCAACCGCAGCACCGCCGTTATAAAGTACTATCGGAGAAAAGTCAGGAAATTCACAGCCGGCCCATTTTAACATTGCCTTTTCCACTGCACAGACCCACAAATCAACAAACTCATGCAGAGGCTTCAAAACAATAATAGGGTCAATTTTCTTCAAATAAAGAGGGCTAATGATCATGACACCTTAAGACTAACTAATCCCTTTCCATTATAAATGTTCAGTGTTTTTCCAAGGTGCAACACCTTGAAGTTATGCTGCAGAGAAGTGGGAAAAACCAACTTTTTCTTTGCTCGATGAAATTCTACATTGAGCACAGGCTGTGACACAAACTGTTGAAAACTCCAGTTTTTCAACTACATTTTAAAAACAGTATTGGGTGCATACGGCAAACTGGAGAGCCAGTAAGCCAAGAACTCCTGGAGGTGTCGGGAAACCAGCTTCAAACTTCTGCTGTGTGTGCTACACCACCAGATTCAAACCTTACCACCGAGCGGTAAAATACCTTTGCCTTCTGAACCTGCAAATCTCTCTGCTTTTGTTGTCTCAAAGTTGATTGTCACTGTTTTTCTCTCCAAAAGGAATCACGTCCTAATAGCTGGCACAAAAGTACAGGCAGAAAATGGACCATGAATTGAGAAGTGCTTCATCCCGAAAGCACTTTACACCTTTTTGTTAAATGAGGAACCTCTTTAATGTGTTCGGCATAGGCAAAACCCTTCCTGTCCTCGGATGATGCTACCACAGGAAAAAAACAATGATATTAAGCACTGATAAAGAAAGAAAATATCCAATAGTCACTCCTGAGCACAAAAGCACTTGATGACGGAACTCAAGTCACCTCATTTCAAAGAACCACACTAAAAGTGGTCATATTTATGGGAAGGGGAGAAAAGAAGGGCCAAAGGTTTTGATGGCTCGCTAGGAGAGCTGCTGATCAACAGAGATGTAAGAGAACCAGCGTGATGAGAAAACGCCCTCCCGGCTTCGGATCCTCATGCTCTCGCTGATGTTTATTCTGCACTTTAAGTGCCTGGAGAAATGAACAGGCACTTTCAAATGTAAATGTGAAAAAGTAAATAAATATAATAACCAAATCTCTAATTTAGTAGCACCGTAATTCTGACTTGCAGATAAATTGAAGTGTACAATGTAAACCATTATAATGTGTTTTTCACCTTACCTTTCTACTAAGTAACTTTAAAAAATAGTTTCTTCAAATTTTTGGCATGTATTTCCACGTTTCTTCCACTACCATTTTTTTCTATTTTCTGAAAATATTACTAGGAGAAAAGAAACGCTATCACATCGCTGTGACTTGAGCCAATTTATTCCTCATTAGCATTTCCATTACGTATGTGCCTCCCCCCCATAAAACACACGCACCTGGTCTCAGTCGAAGAACAAATGACTGAACTAAATAAAACAGAACCTTGACCCTTCACTTGTTATAACTATCCAAGCTAAAAGGAATTCAGTAATCCATTTAGGAAAATTATCAAAAGCATTGCTTGAAATATTTGGTAGTCTTCTGGTGGATAACTGAGAAGTGGAATTTCCCTGATGCTATTCAAAGACAGAAGGAGCAGCAGCACCAACTATTTCCCATCCAACTTTGCCCACTTGTGTTCACCCCAATCCTAAAGTCTTCTCAACACAGGTCTTAATTTCATCCCAGCTAATAAAAAAGTCTTCCAACGATAATTTCATCACCTAGAAGGCCAAACCTTCACAAAGACTTTGGCAATTCATCATAGCGTCACTAGGTCTCATTCTCCAACACATTCATCGGATGGTTTCACTAAAACTTCTACATTAATTCTTTTAGTAGTTGATAAAAATGATGTTTGTGTCAAAGTTAAAGGGAGACAGTACAATACATGATTTAGTTTTAAAGCTACTCAGTACCCACCCTGTAATTTGACTATGAAAGATGTCACACTGAGAAATGTTCATCGCGTGGAAGAATAAAGTACAGAGCTCATCATTAAAACAAAGGTGCTGTGCAGGGCTCACAAAATGTATCATAACCCTCCCACCTCCCAAAAGCAACAGCCTGGTTATCTGCAGAATGTGCTGCACAACAACTGCATTCTCATTTTGTTGTTTTACTTGCAGCTGCCATTAGCTAATTAAGAATAAGAAAGTGTGACAGCAAGAAGAAACCTGCTATTTATAGGAATTTGAATAAAACTAGTAATTAGCAGCAGACAGCTGAGTTCTTGGAGATATCACTTGCAGAGGCGTTCCTGTCAAACAGCCCAGCCTTTCCACGGGTAACAGTGGCCATTGCTTTACACAGGTACTGATGTACAGTCCCTGTGCCTTAAAATACAAACCTATGCACCCATATTTAAAAACCACAAAAGAAGAAAAAGTAAATATAACTTTATACAAAGTTATATACAAAGTTATATACAAAGTATATAAGTTTATACAAAACCAGGGCTATCTTACTTCATGTCAGGTAGAGGATACTAGTGACTTTCTGGTGCTGTATTATTATGGAATCTACTTCAATTAAAAAGTAGATCTATGAAACGGATGCTTTGATTCGCTGGGAAATGATGATATTCGTGGACAGACCAGAAAGCACTGCAGAAAGCAGACTTCTGAGATTTTGTTTTAAATAATGAGATCTACTTCATTTCAAGTGATTGACTTCTGTTATCAAGTCTTCAGGAACACAGCCAGCAAATGGGGAATGGTCAGGAGAAACTTTTCTGAGGTCTTGTTTTTATCTAAAGACATGAGTAGCATAACTTCTTTGTAAAAATACTTGTTCTTTGCTTGAAAAAAATCCAAATAGTATCTATGATAACTCTGAGGAATCAAAACACTTATACAACCTATCCTTGACTGATTCCATGGCACTGGTGAGGCGTCCATGGAACAGAGTTGGACTCGACAGGAGCAGAGGAAATGGCCTCAAGTTGCACCCAGGGAGGTTGAGGTTGGATCTGGGGAACAATTTCTTCCCCAAAGGGCTGTGGGGCATTGGAACAGGCTGCCCAGGGCAGTGCTGGAGTCACCATCCCTGGAGGGCTGGACAGACGGACATGAGGTTCTCAGGACACGGGGCAGTGCCAGGGGTGGGTTATGGTTGGACTCCATGATCTTGAGGGTCCCTTCCAGCCAAAATGATTCTACGATTCTATGTCTAACCCTCAACCACCCAAAAAAAGCTATTTTAAGTCCATAACGAGCTTCCCAAAAAGCTTTCTGCCCTTCAGCTGTGTTCATACCAAACCTTTCAGCCAGCAACCACGGGGAGCTGAACGGCATCATTGTAATCAGCACTGACCCCAAATTCGGGAGACGGGAGCCGGCCCCACCAGGGCCCGTGGGCGCGGGGAGGGGCCGGGCGGAGCAGGGCACTGACCTCGGCGGAGCAGCGGGTGGTGGAAGGGCGGCAGGGGCAGGCTGGCTGTCCTCCCTGGGTCGCAGAAGTACGCGCGCAGCCAGGCCGCGCACTGCCGCAGCGGCTCCGGCAGCTCCTCCGCGCCTCCGCACAGCTCGCAGGCGGCCCAGGGCTCGGCCCCGCTGCAGGAGAGAAACGGGAAATTACAGTGAAAAAATTACAGAAGTGAATACTCGTAATATCTACCTGTGAGTAGTCATAATAGCTACCTTAGCAAAAAAAACCAACCAACCAAAATTCAAAACATTCAGAGAGTTGGGCTTGTCCAGCCTGGAGAAGGCTCCAGGGAGACCTTATAGCACCTTCCAGTACCTAAAGGGACCTACAGGAAAGCTGGAGAGGGGCTTTTTACAATGGTCCATAGTGACAGCTTTAAACTGAAAGAAGGGAGACCTAGATTAGATATAAGGAAGAAATTGTTGCCCTGAGGGCGGTGAGAGCCTGGCCCAGGTTGGCCAGAGAGGTGGTGGATGAACCATCCCTGGAGACATCCCAGGCCAGGCTGGACGGGGCTCTGAGCAACCTGAGCTGGTGAAGATGTCCCTGCTCATGGCAGTGGGGACACTGGGTGATCTCTAAGGTCCCTTCCAACCCAAACCATTCTGTGATTCTATGATTCAGTCTGCAGTCAGACTCCATCATTTTGTCTGCTCTAATAAAGGTGAAAAGATTCCTAACAGACGTAACAAAAACACATCCTTATCACCTCTAGAAATGCAATGACGGTGCAAAGCTGCTCAAACCTGTAAAAAAAAAAATCCATAGAAGTCTGGTGAGGGGAAAATGCTGTGCATTAAGTGGGAAATGTCATGGAGCACGAAAACCAGCCAAGCCCATGGTAGACGAGGCATCCTCGTGCCTCTGGGATGGTGGAGGTGAGGCTCCTCCTCCGCGTCCCCCAGGGGCACAGTCCCGTGTCCCCAGGGAAAGGGGGAAAGGAAACCACTTGCTGCTGAACCTGCACCTTCCTCTGCCCCCCTTCCTTCCAGTGACAGTGGCAGGTTTCTGCTTTCCTCCACTTATTGAATTGGAAGGAAGCAATTGAGAATTCATTTGATTTTCAATGGCAGCTCGCGCTTGCAGGACACTGAAGAGCAAAGCGAGCAAACAGGAAAAGAAAAACCACCCGCAAACAAAAATGTATTTGTTCCCTTGCTACTTTTTTCTCCTTTTTCTCTGGAAGAGCGAAGTGTGTCTGAGAGCAAGGAAAACGTGAACACCGGGCCTGCAAATACCCAGCCACGTTTCCCGACCCGTTTGCTTTCAGTGCAGCAAAGGGGGTGGCGGTTGGTGATCTCTGGGTGCTGGTGGCACTGGTGGGTGTCCCTCAGAACTGCAGAGCCCCGGTTCAGGGGCCTGATGAACAAACAGAGCCCATTAGCAACGCACCCAAGAGAAACGATGGGAAGACTGGTGAGGAGACAACGTCAAGGGTGACTGCCAAAGCAACGAGCCCTGCCAGCGACCTTCTCACAGCCAGCACCACCAGGAGCCAGCCCAAAGTTCCCTGAGTATTGCAGCTGGAAATACAGCTGGGCCCCAGAACGAGAAATTTCTCAATGCCAAAACTCAACTGCACAGTCTTCTGGTGAGAGGTTGGATGTGCCACAAAGCAGGGGAAAGGGAGAAAACTGTAGAAATATCAAAACACATGAGAACCTGAGACAACGGAAAAAAGAGAAAACCAGAGCGATTCTGCCACCCGGATATGAGGAAAGAGCAAATTCCCCAGAATGCTTGTTCGTGCTGCAAATGAGAGTGAAAATACTTTGTTAGTGCCCTTCCACAATAAGGTTGAAGAAAATGGAACTTGTGATGCACCAGGAATGGCGTCACAGGCACCAGGTCTGCTTTCGCCAGAATGCGCCTTTGCAAAAAGACCGAAAGGCTTCACGTGCCCACATTCATTTTCTGATTAATTGCTAACAACTGAAGGCCAGTAATTACTGATCGGAAAGCGGCAGAGAGAGGAGGGACACGGAGGTGGAAAACTAAAATGCTCCAGTTGCAGCAGAATACAAGTTGATGGCTCGGAGCAGAGACAGAACAAAAACGAAGACTCACTTTGGATGCAGTTTGCTAGAAATTAAGTGCAATTTCACATTTCTCCCTTTATTTACCAAACTAATGCTTTTGATTCTCCTTTTTTTCTTTTTTTCAATGTGTGTAAAGTAGTATCAATTTGCTCTATAAACCTGCTGTCTACTTTATGTTACTTGGCTATTTAATAATCTCTTTGCTAAAAAACCAGTAGGAGAATCCGTGCGTAAACTTTTTGCGTGAATTCCTACAACATGGACCTCAAACCAAGCTCTCAACACCACAGATAATCCGTTATTCTGCACATGTACAACACTCAGCAGAATATGGCTCAGTTTTACTGTGGATTGTTGGAGCTACGACAATATAATAACTACAGAATATAATAATGCCTCTGAAACCTCAAAGAGAAGTTGGCAGACTTTTCTGCTCCATTTATCCAGAAGAGCATCGAAAGCACTCAAAACTCCAGGAACCTTATGTTTTTCACATCATCCTGTTTCACATTCTCGGGAGTCTGGAAATGATTTGGACTGTAATATCATCATAAAAACGAAATACTCGGTCTCCTCGGTGCTCTGCCAGCAGACGGCCCCCAGCAGCCGCGCTCCCGGCTCTGCCCCCACCACCCCAGCACCATCATTCCAGTGCAAGTTGGGAATGACCTGTTAGAGAGCAGCGTAGGGGAAAGGGACCTGGGGGTCCTGGGGACAGCAGGGTGACCATGAGCCAGCACTGGGCCCTTGTGGCCAGGAAGCCAATGGTACCTGGGGTGGGTTAGAAGGGGGTGGTCAGTAGGTCAGAGAGGTTCTCCTGCCCCTCTGCTCTGCCCTGGGGAGACCACACCTGGAATATTGTGTCCAGCTGTGGCCCCTCAGTTCCAGCAGGACAGGGAACTGCTGGAGAGAGTCCAGCGCAGCCACCAAGATGCTGGAGGGAGTGGAGCATCTCCCGTGTGAGGAAAGGCTGAGGGAGCTGGGGCTCTGGAGCTGGACAAGAGGACACTGAGGGGGGACTCATTCCTGGGGATCAATATGGAAAGGGGGAGTGTCAGGAGGATGGAGCCAGGCTCTTCTGGGTGACAACCAGTGACAGGACAAGGGGCAATGGGTGCAAACTGGAACACAGGAGGTTCCAGTGAAAGAGGAGAAGCAACTTGTTGGGGGTGAGGGTGGCAGAGCCTGGCCCAGGCTGCCCAGGGGGTTGTGGAGTCTCCTTCTGTGCAGACATTCCAACCCGCCTGGACACCTTCCTGTGTAACCTCATCTGGGTGTTCCTGCTCCATGGGGGATTGCACTGGATGAGCTTGCCAGGTCCCTTCCAACCCCTGACATTCTATCATTCTGGTGGTAACACCCTACTGCTCCAGCAAGGCACCAAACCACTGGTGTTCTGCCCCAAAGCAGGTGGGAAGCAGCACATCAGCATCACCCTGAAGCCTCAAGGCAACTGTCAGGCCATTAGCTCCTTAATTAATGTAAGGAACAGAATCAAGGCCCATCAATGTCTTCAAGAAGACATGGGTTCCAGTGGCTGCTTTGTAGACCACAACAAGGCTTGGCCATCCCAACGCATGGACACGCTTGCCGTCACAGACACATTCCTCACTTCCACCAGCTCTTCCCTGGCAGGACTCTTTGGATACAGGTCTTAATTTACTTTTTATTTATTTTTAATTACTGCTTTTAAGAACAGTGCCTTGCCACTGCTGAACATCTCCAGATGTTTTTGATGAGATCGTTCTCCCATCATGGCAACACCAGACACATTCACAGCCCCTGACACCTCCATGGCCACCTTGGTCAAGACAGCACAAAAATGCCTTGCTTTCCAAGAACACACCGACTCTTTTCCTGTAGGATACAAGGTTCATTTGCCAACGTATATGCTGAGAGCTTCAAACTGGCAGCGAGTTAAAAAAAAAAACCAAACATCATATTAATTTTGCTTGGCTAGAAATGCTAACAACTATTCCTGGGAATCTGACAGCATTAATAAAGAAAAAGAATGAACATAACTTATGCATGGGTGTCTTGTCCTGGCCCTCCCCACCGCCGTCCCCTCTCTCTCCCCAAAGCTGCAGAGCAGCTCTCCTTCCAAACCGCCTCAGCATTAAAAATTCAACTTAAAACACCAGCTGCCTTTTAAAGCATTTTCTCTGGCTTCAAAGGCATGCTTTGGCCCAACTAAACCATACATACATTTCAAAAAAACAAGGCAGAAGTGGTCTCAAACCATTCATAAGAAGGAAAGGAGAGCAGATAAATTACATCAGGGGAAATTTCCCCCCTCGCGGGCAATTCCTCCGCTCAGCGTTGGGCTCCGTGGGAGGTTTCCAAACACCCTACTCCACACATTGGTCTTTGAGCATCTCAAATGACAAGACGGACAGGAAAAAAGTTAGTTGTACACCATTAATGAAAAATATCCATCCAAGAGTCATATTAACTACTCGTGCCTAATCTTTAGCAATGAACAAGAGAAAGGGGACCCTCTGTTTTTGATGCCCTGCCCGCGGTGACCCCCGAGCTGCCAGAAGCACATGAAGTGACAACCAAGGGGCCATTTGTTCTGTGCTTCACCTCTGGAAAGCTGATGTCTTACACCTGTGATCCAACAAGATGTATTCTGTACTTTTACATAGGAAAATAAGCATATTCATGTAAAAATGCAAGAAACCAAACAGAAGGTGTAAGAAATTGGACTGCTTTCCTTTTGCCCTGGAGACTGTCATTGCACCTATTTTCATCAGTCAATTTTGTTTGGTGCTGCCCAAATGCAAAGTGGAGGGTTTGGTATTTTCGCTTGGTGAACAAGTGATCATTACTGTAGGGTTTTAAGGGTTTTTTGTTGGCTTAAGCTGAAACTTCGTTGTTTGTAGTAACGCGCCAGCCAAAACCATGTGTGCAGTCAGTCAGCTGTGTCTGGAGTTTGCGGTGACGGTAAATGGATATTCGGCTGCATCTACACGGCTTTACGATGTGATGCTTAATTAAATCTACATACTCTTCAAACAGAAAAAAAATCATGCTTGTTTTAGGACATTTTAAAATGTATATATATATTTTAAGACTGAACAAACCAAGGCAGCTGCTGGGCTCTCGCATCCACGCAGCTGAGGTGTCTTCCCGAATCTCTTCTCATGTTCACATGGGATGAAATGAAGGAAAAGATGTTTTTAGCAGAGGGGGAGGAAAGCAGCACCACCACCTGTTTCGGTTTAACAGGCTCCTTCCAAACGCTTGCCAAGAACTGGAAGTTTCTACCTGTTTCCAAGATAAACATGTAAGCAGCAGATTGGCTGCAGAATCATCCTGAATAGCTCAACCATGATGAAAACCTGAGAAGCGCTGCGAGGAGCCTCCGCGGGCAGCTGTGTTCCAAACTGCTATAACTATTTATTCAATTTCTGAGCTACTTTTTGCCTCAGTCAGTCCTCAGTAAACCTTAACGGAAACACAACAAGGTGGGCCTTGAGTTGTGCAGTTTGAAATAAAGAGAATAAATCACAACAGCTCACTGCGGTAAAGCTAAGATCTAGCAGCTTCACTAGAGTAAATATTATGAGAACGTTGTATCAGCACCTGCAATAATATTTATATATTTGTTTGTATATTTATAAAATATTTGTGTACATCAAATATAATCAGTTGGTAGAACATAACGTCCAATACTCACTTCCACGGTTGTAGCCACACACACCTGAATGTTTCCCCCCACCGTAACAACCTCACCATCCAGTGCTGGCATCAGAAGAGGTTTATAGGCTGCTTCAGGTGCTGAGCTAATGAAGAGTCCCCTTCATTTCAGTTTGGTTAAGATGCAAACTAAAAAGCTCCCCAGCACAAACCAAAATCGCAATTCCCTATGCATCTGCTCCCATATTGCAGCCAGCTAAGGGCCACTGGCACGTGTGGGCAGACTCAGATGTCGCGTTATTGTATTACTATGATAACTACAACAGTTCTGCCCAGATAACAGCAGGAACAAGGACCTAAAATAAAAAATCAATAGAAAAAAAAAGTACGGAATAGATGTTCTCACATACAACTTCCCAATCTCTTCTCATAGAAGTTAAGAATCTTTGTATGCTGTTACCTGCTGAATTGTATTTTGACACCGTGGAACATACAGCACCGGAGATCACTGGCTGTGCAATATTTTGCTATCTTCAGGTATGTAGAAAGTGAACATATTTGGACACTCAACCGCACGCCATTCTATGGTTTTTTCCATTGTGTGCCCTGCACAAAGAAACATGAGCACTTTTCTTCATTAACAAAACACTATATATTGTAATATAAATAAATTGGTCGAATTAAGAGGCTTTTGGATTTTGTTACGACCAGAATGCTGTAAAACCAATTATCAGCCATGCTCTTCATGATGCAGAAGGCACAAAATCTCACCAAATCACAGAGTCACAGAACAGTTTGGGTTGGAAGGGGCATCCAAAGGTCCCCCAGTGCCCCCCTGCCATGAGCAGGGACATCTTCAGCAGCTCAGGGTGCTCAGAGCCCCGTCCAGCCTGGCCTGGGGTGTCTTCCTGCAGAGCAATCAACATCTCAAACCCATGTCATCAAGTTCAACAGGTGAGGGAAGATGGGAAGAATGCAGAGGAGAAAAACCAAGCAGCAAACCCAATGCCTGCAGAAGACGCGATGGGCAGAATGGAGCAGAAGACAACGACCCATCTCCAAAAGGGAGCCCCAACCTCCCCGTGCTGCTCCCCAGCACCTATGGCTTCATGATTCACCACCAGGACAAACAGACAGAACTACCCGGCAGACACAGACACTAAGTTTTAATTAAACCTGTAACAGAAAACAATGCCATTTGTCCCTGGAAATCTGCAAGCACATTTACAGGGTAGCACGACGCTCAGCATCTCTATTGGACAAGGATCTCCAGGTTGGGGTAAGCAGGAAGAGTTACTGTCAGTGGGACACATCTGTTTGTTCTCCTCCATATTTTGACACTTCTTACTAGTCTGTGCTTTAAATAGGTCCAAAATGTATCAAAATTACCCTATGTCCAGGAGGGGGCCATGCCAGGGTTAACCCAAGTTTTTTGACATCATGGTTATGGAACAGGATCTTAGAGAAGGAATCTGCCCGTGGGTGGAGAGGAAATTGTGATGAGCTCCTAAATCACAGGCAATTTTCACATTTGCAAGAGAATTCACTGCTGCTTGTCTAGGATCTGAAAGGGAGCTCTTGTCCTGAAGTAGGTATGAGGGACAAGTACCATTTAAAAGGTTATGTACTTTTTAGTTTTTTTAAATAGTCTTTTCTTATTTTATCAGCAAAGAATTGAAGACAACTCTCCACGTAACACTCACGTGAGGTCACGTTTGTACAAAAAGCCGCCCCGTCTGAAAAGCAAAGGTTTCCTGTCCCTTCCTACACCTCCGTGTATGCGCTTGTCTCACCAAGTCATTATTTCCTTAGAGAAACAGCCGGTATGTCACTTTTCAAATGGAACAATCAGTAACGATTAGAACACAAAAATTAACATTAAAACGAGACTCGGTCATGCAGCGTTATTCTTTACATAATAAACACAGACTTAGCTGGCATTTTTACTGAAGCCTTCATTGTGAAATTAAATAAAAACGTATTTTATCAGCACCTAAATGTCATTTAAATAGTCTTTCTTTGATAGATGACGGCTAAAGCCACCCCAAAACTGCAGATAAATTATCTGGTCTCTAATGATTCCAAAACGATTACAGGATGCAGAGCAATCTCGTTAAATTTTATTCAAAAGCTTACTACACTCGTGTTTTCTCTTATTTTTCTATCAATGAAACCCATGAGGTTTAAGAACAATTCATTATGTATGAGACCCAACTTACAGTGCTTGACTGTTGATTAATAGGAAAGTTTGCTGTATGTACATTTGCGACATTAGATGCATACAATATGCTAACTTATTCTTTCACCAAAGCTAATTATTTACAAAAATGACTACTTGAGACTACAATTTATTAAATGCATGCAACCAGTCTCAATTTGGCCCCAAAAGACAGTCTGGAATGAAGATCTTTTACTTGATGTGACAACTTCTGGAAACAGTGTTATTAATATTGTAAATGTGGCAAATAAAGAGTTCAAATAGCCGTATGTCTGTGTTGCGTTTTTTCCCCACAACTGAATCAATGAACAAAGCAGCTTTTTAGGTTTAAAATTCATGGGGAATCACACCCTCACGTCGCTTAATTTAGCCTGTTACTAATGAAGTGTCTGTATGATAGCAGCGAGAGATTAAAAAAAGGATGAGAGCTGCAATAAGCAGAAATAACACCCCAACTCCTGTTGAACGAGCCCACCGCAGCTCCTTTTCAGACTTATTTAGAGGAAATTAATGCATTTATGGAAGAGCACAAGACCTCAGAACCGAGAAAGACTTATTCCTTGCCATACAGCCTTCGTAATATTTTCTCCATTCTGTTTTTATGTTATTGAGGATTCAAATTCTTACGGATCTGCCCGGCCAGAAATTCTGCATTAAAACGGTACCTCTCTTTTAGCCTGAATAAGAAGCATCGGCGCTAAAATTTAGCTATCAAATACAAATTCCAAATAAACAGACGCCCCTCTGAGTAAAATACGTCGGTATCCAAATGGCCTGGTCTTTTTTCTCTTGCAATTGAAGATGCGAAGATCGGGTACCGAAGGGCGGTTGGCTGAGGACGGACATGCAGCCCATGGCCGCTCCTGCACACGCGTCAGAAAAGGGGCTGAGACTCCTGTCTTCACATGCCAAGATAAGGAAAATCAATGTCAATGCCCCAAAGACTCAAGTGATAGCACTGAAGGTCATTAAATGCTACTCACTGCCCTGTACCATTAAAGTTTTGATTGGAATCCTATACAGAGGGACACAGATTGCAAACAAGATCTTGCCCTGGGATGTGGCTGTGAGGCCACCGAGAAACCTTCCCAGGAACGCCAGAGACACCTTCATGGAAAACAACACTATGCGTTGTCTTCGCTTAGTGTTCCTGAGCCTATTTATTGTGTTTTCAGAGAAATGGAACTCATTATGGACAAAGATCTCTGAGAAAATTGATAGATGCAAGGACAACCACTAAGGTTCTTCACCCACCTGAGACTTCTACTGTGTGTCTCAATGCCCCAAGCCCTGCCTGGTTGCCAGTCCATGCCAACCTCCTTCCCACTCCTCACATTAATCTCAATGTTCTGCCCTTTTTCTACCCTGGCCACCACCCATCCTCCTCACAGAATCACAGAATCACAGAATCGACTGGGTTGGAAAAGACCTCAGAGATCATCGAGTCCAACCCTTGGTCCAACTCTAGTCCGTTTACTAGATCATGGCACTAAGTGCCATGTCCAATCTCAGTTTAAAAACCTCTAGGGACGGCGAGTCCACTACCTCCCTGGGCAGCCATTCCAATGCCTGACCACTCTCTCTGTAAAGAATTTCTTTCTAATATCCAGCCTAAATTTCCCCTGGTAGAGTTTAAGCCCATGCTCCCTTGTCCTATTGCTAACTGCCTGGGAGAAGAGCCCAATCCCCACCTGGCTAGAACTGCCCTTCAGGTAGTTCTGGAGAGTGCTGAGCTCACCTCTAAGCCTCCTCTTCTCTAGACTAAACAAGCCCAGCTCCCTCACCCTCTCCCCACAGGGCTTGTGTTCAAGTCCCTTCCCCAGTCGTGTTGCTCTTCTCTGCACCCGCTCCAGCACTTCAATCTCTTTCCTGAGCTGAGGGGCCCAGAACTGAACACAATACTCCAGGTGTGGCCTCACCAATGCAGAGCACAGGGGAAGGATCACTGCCCTTGTCCTGCTGACCACGCTGTTTTTGATACAGGACAGGATCCCATTGGCCTTCTTGGCCACCTGGGCACACTGTTGGCTCATGTTGAGCTTCCTGTCCATTAGTCCCCCAGGTCCCTTTCTGCCTGACTGCTCTCCAGCCACTCTGTGCCCAGCCTGGAGCGCTGCAGGGGGTTGTTGTGACCAAAGTGCAGCACCCGGCATTTGGCCTTATTGAACTTCATCCCATTGGAATCAGCCCATTTTTCCAGTCTATCCAGATCCCTCTGCAGAGCCCTCCTGCCTTCCAGCAGGTCGACACTCCCTCCCAACTTGGTGTCATCAGCAAATTTGCTGATGATGGTCTCAATCCCCTCATCTAAATCATCAATAAAGATGTTAAACAGGACTGGACCACCTCCTAAACTCACCTTGCTTGGACCATCTCACCACTACTCGTTGTCTGACCTTACAGCGGATTCCATGTTCCAGCTCTGTGCTGGTCACCAACTCGAGTGCTCTTTTCTTCCCATCTCCCAACCATGTATTTTCCACACTCATTCCTGTTCTCTCCAGATTTAATCCTGCATGTTGTGCTAGCAGAAGTTGTTCAGAGAGGTCAGGAAAACTGGAGATAATTCTGGTGCCCATCAGCACCGTGAGGTTGTATCACCTTGGTGCTCAGCCCCAAAACCGCAGAGACCTCCTTCCCCAGACAGACCCGTTCCTCCTCTGGGAATGAAACTTGTCAAAGACCTACAGCTGGGCCACATCCGAAGAACAACAGTATTTCTAGTGTTAGAATGGCCTTCTTTACAAACATTTCTTTTTCAAATCACAGAATCACAGGATGGCTGGGGTTGGAAGGGACATCTGGAGATCATCTAGTCCAACCCACCTGCTAAAGCAGGTTCACCTAGAGTAGATTGCACAGGAATGTGTCCAGGCAGGTCTTGAACACCTCCAGAGAAGATGACCCCAAATCAATGGCTTTGGCAGCAGAACAACTGCAAGATCTGTCTAAAAGACAAAAAAAATCCAATTTCTGCCTATCTTCTCACTGGAGAGGGCCAACCTGTTCTACACTGAGAATGGGGGAAATCAAACGCGTGCCCAAGAGACGCTCAACCAGCGACAATTAAGCAGATGCTTCCCATGAAATGCTTTAGAACAAAAATCCAGCCGAGTTCCAAGCAGCAGCAGCAGCACACTCTCACCCGAGATGTCAGGCAACATTAAGCACAGGTGATATCATCAGTTCTATCTATAATTAGGTTAAAAGAAAGTCAGTTAATTTTAGCACTTACAAGAAATTGTTACAAAACATTTTTTTCCTTCTATAAAAGAATTCTCCCATCAGACCTGCGAGGTCGGTTTTATCGCAGGCAATTAGCTGTGTCAGGGCCGGCTGGGGGGACCCTCAAACCGCACACCAGGTCCCCCCGCCTCTCACCCAGCTCCTCCTTTCGGGTATTCACACCCCTCTCCCCACTATTTCCCAGCATCAGCTCGGACAGGAACCCACCACCCCTGTTGCAAAGCAGACCCCACAGCAACAACCCAGTTCCTCACTGGTATCTGAAGTGGAATTTACATTTTTTCTACGTATCTAAGATACAATCCCAATTATGCATGGATTTTAAAAAAGGAAAAAAACCCAGAACCTAAGGCAGTTAAAATACAGATTACACTGCAAAAGCCCTGGTCTCTGATCTCCACTGGTGCACGGGGAAATTGAAGGAGGAAAACTTCAGGCTGAATTATCGGAACCAGGCTCTGACTTTGGGTGTCCACCTTGACGCGCATTAGTGCAAGAGTTCCAGATGAAAGCGAGCACCAAGAATTATAACCAACAGCACCTGCAGATACTCCGGCCTATTAAAATGAATTAAGATACAGATAAATCAGGAACCTCTTAACAATTCAAGCCATCAGGCCATTTTTCAAACCGGGTTCCCAGCCCAGCTGTGATGCAGTCCCTGCTCTCTGAGCATCTCCTGGTAGGACCAACCGTGGGCTCAGGATCTCCCATGGGATGCTTGGACAGAGATGTGCACACAACCTGATGTGCCACGACTGGAGATGCGCTGCCCATCTGCTGCTTGAAAGAATTAGAAAAGTACTTTCTGCCCGTATTTTTTTTAAAATCAGGTATAAACATTCAGAAACCACAGAAACAAACACCAGCATCACATGAAACCATCGTGAAACTTGTCAAGATCTGGGTTCCTAGGAGGTGTTCATCATCCAAAGTTTCATGTCAACACAGGCTGAGGTCAGGACGCTCAGGAAAAACTGCTAATACACGCCAATTAAAACAGCGGAGTTAATAAATATACTCTTTCCAAAGCTTTTTGCCAGGCTTTGGAATTGTCTCCTACATGCATTGGCAGGATCTCTACTAAAATAGCATCACCCAACAAAGAGTTTGCTTCACTTCTTAGCAATTAGGCCTCAAACCCAGAAATACAATGGCAGGAAAAACAAAAAATATGGGGTATTTTCCTTCATTTTAATCAACGTTTGGCAGTACTGCTTGTTTGCAAGGCACTGCAGTGCCACGGGTCACCTCGTTGGAGGTTTTGTGTGATGACACGAAATAAGGGGACACCATATTGCTGCCTACAACTACTGAAATGAGGTTATAACATGAAGGGTGTTGGTCTCTTCTCCCAGGTAGCAAGCGATAGGACAAGAGGAAACAGCCTCAAGTTGCGCCAGGAGAGGTTTAGATTGGATATTAGGAGAAAATTCTTCATGGAGAGGGTTGCCAGGCATTGGAACAGGCTGCCCAGGGCAGTGGTGGAGTCACCATCCCTGGAGGGGTTTAAAAGGTGTTTAGATGAGATTCCTATGGACATG
This sequence comes from Columba livia, assembly GCF_036013475.1. NCBI lineage: Eukaryota > Metazoa > Chordata > Aves > Columbiformes > Columbidae > Columba > Columba livia. The sequence continues at coordinate 1,840,854 of NC_088607.1, forward strand.
GGTTAGTGCTAGAGTTGGGTTATGGTTGGACTTGATGATCCTAAGGGTCTCTCCCAACCAATACGATCCTATGATTCTGTGACACCCCATTGTACATAAGCAGAGCAGACACAAAGCTGTATCTGAGGCAGCTTTGGAGCAGAATGGGGCTCCCACCACCACCGGTCCCAGGCGCCCGCCTCTGCTGCGGGTGCTCCTGCATCTCCCGAACCGGGAAGGAAAGTTTTCCTTCTCCCGGGTAACCAGGCAGAACCCAATCACAGGACTGGAAAACCAGCAGGGCACATCAATAAAACCAATAAAAATACCGTTTTCAAAAAAAATGCGGTTATAATTAACTACAACAAGAGTCTATAAACTGCCAGTTCAAAAGCAGCTGGTTAAGGACCGAGGATAGGAACTGGAATTTAAACAAAATCTCCCCTTCACCAACCACGTTGGCCTCAGCACCTCCACTGATGCGCCACCCTCGTGCAAACCTCTGGATGGCGGAGGGATCCGGGAGCTCCGGGACTTCTCGGTGCAGAGGTGCTGCCTCGGGATGCGGGCCCGATGTGACCTTAAAATCCCATCCAAACCCCCCGAGGAGATCAAAGCGGGATCTGGGAAATACAGCGGCACGTTCCTGCGCTGGAACCCCACCGAGGGCCCGCGGCAGGACAGAGGGGACGCTCGCAAACCAGCCGTCCAAGATGAGACACACTAAACTACTCCACATAACTCCGTTTCGAACTGTGCAGAGATATTTCCAAGGCTGCTTTCTCCCCTTCTCCCCTCTCTCTGAAGTGGTGAGCGGCGCCTGGAGACCGACGTCCTCCGGGCTTTAGGTGCATCTGCATTACAACCCCATTAGCTTGTGTACTACACTCATTAATAAATAAGCTTCCCACTTAAGTGCCTTTCTTGTAAATTGGTTTGTTCTGTTCCATATAAATAATAAAAATTTCTCTTATCGAGTGTGACGGATTTTTTTCCTTTACGTATGTACAGACACTACAGTAATTTAACTTAAGAAGCAGCAACATTCCTCAACATCCCTTCTCATCAGTCTCTATTTACTACGGCAGATGCGATATGATAAATATTTACCATAAAATAATACCTTTAATAACTGGCATAAGCATATTGACCATATGTCAAAAGTAAAAGAAAAAAACCTACTAAATGGATAGTTATTGTAATTGTATTTTAAATCAGTGAGGTCATATGTAGTTTTGAATCCAAGCTCTTAAAATGTGCTTTCTGGCCAGAGCAGAATGATAAAAGCCTTAACAGTAAACAAAAAAGCAAAAAGAAAGTATGTTATCGCAAATCACTTTTTCGGATTGCTAATACTGCAATAAGCAGACTGAATAAAAACGTTGTTTTAATCAGAAATACTATCGCTGGCTTTGAAAACGGCAGCTTGAGATAAAGGACGATACAATTCAGCTCTTTGCTCCAACCCACAAGCCCCTCTGTGCATCCCCCCGTCCCTCCTGCATCTGCAGACAGAAAAACACTTTAAATGGCCATTGCAGAGTTTCTAACATTAGTTTTGAAAACACCTATATTAATACAACACGCAACACACACACAAAAACAAATAAAGAAATCCTTGACAAGACAGCCCTAACCAGCTGAATGATGAAAACCTGTTTATTTAAC
>NC_088607.1:1847500-1855000 GCF_036013475.1 Columba livia
CGCTGATGTTGAATAGGTTTGTGCTTTGAAAACCTAAATTTGAGCTCTAGCAATCCGCCTGGACCACAGCGGGATCCAGACACGGTGACTGTCAAAACTACGCTGCACTCGAGCCACAACCTCGCTGCAAATCACATTATGACCCCTGGTACTCGCCACAGGTACAAGAGCACGTTCCCAAAGCCGGGGATGCAGGCGGGCAGGTGTTTATGAACGTGGACGTGAGGATGCGGGAGGTCTGCAGCCCAGCCTGCTGCGAAGAGCAGCGCCACATTGGGGCAGAGCAGCTTTGTCCACTGGGTCTTCCCAACCCCTGAGGATGGAGCCAGCACAGCTGCTCCAGGCAACTGCTGCCTATATTTATATTAAATATTAACATATTAAAGAATATACTATATAATAACATAAGCCAAAGCAACAAACTCCTGAAAACACAGATGAAACGCACCTTAAAATTTATTTTAGGAGGATGCGCCACAAGCCTAACAACTGATAACGCTTTATTCACGCTGCCTGTGCACCCCTGTAGCTCAAAACCCAGCACCAGGAGATAAGTGGCAGTGCCAGGGTTGGACCATCCCATGGTCAAGAGAGCCACGGCAACCGAGGTAAGCCCAGACTCCATCTCCTGCTCTTAATCCTGGGTCCTCATCCCGCTCGGCTGCCTTGAAAACCAGCAAGATAAAATTCTTCCCCCCCTTTTTTCTTGTGCCAAAACACAACTGAGACAAAATGAAGAGCAGCTCCCAGATGGGGAGAACACTCAAGCGTCAGGCTGGCAGCATCCTGGTCCCTCTGCTGCAAACCTCATCCCTACGGCGATGCTCCAGCAGCGCGGGGATGGACGGGGAGAGAGAAACCTCCCCCGGGGAGGGGACGGTGACAGGCAGGCACCGAGGACCACGCGCGCTAACCTGTCATTCTCCTTCCCATCAGCGCCCCAAGCTCGCACCTGAGATTTCCCTTCCAGACATTCAGGACTTTCCCCGCTTTGCTGCCAGCCTGGGAAAGAACGAGCATCGTGTGCTCAAAATCAGCTTGCAGGTGTCTTGGCTCAAATTTTCAGCCTGTAGTTTGAGTTTAGTCCTCGCACACAAGAACGAACCGCCTGCTTTCGCCGGAGGACACCTGAACTTTCCAACATCCAGATTAATGGATTGGAGGAGAGAGTCGGTCTTTTCTGGCCCTCATCCTACCTTAGCTGACATGACATCTTTCTTTTTGAGTCTTACAGATCAACAACACAAAAGGCTGATTCCTCATAAGAAAGCAATAAAGAAGAAACAACTACAAACAGTTTATGCTGCAGCATCCATGGAAATGCTTTGAGGGCTGAGTAGAGAGGTCAAGATAGGGAGAAAAACCAAATCACCACTCGCTGTTTATTCATAACGAGCACAATGCTAGTTCAGAACCTTCCGTAGCAGGTGCTGTGAGTCTTACAGAAACACTCCAGTTCATCCATCGGCTCCAGAACGGGAATTGAGAGGAGAAAAATACATCAGGCTCTGCCTGAGCCTTTTCTGACCCAAACTCAAGGCCAAGGGTTTGACCTGATGCAACCAGAAGATCCAAAGCATTTTCAACTACATCAACGGTGCCTATGGAACAAGCACTTTAAATTAAAAATAAATGTTTTGCTATGCAATAGGATGCTATGGAGAACCTGGAAAATGAATGGACAGTCATCCCCAAGAAGGAGGTTTATCTCTAAAGACAGGGCAGCATAACAAATAGAGTGCTTGGGAAACTCAGTGAAATGTCTGCAAAATGTGAAGACCATGAACTCAACTCAGTAGGCATTACACTAAGAAATTACTTAAATCCAAAATTCACAAAGTAGCCCCCTCCTTAAAATATTTCCTTTCAGAGCGCAAACACACCAAAAATAAGAGTAATAAAAAATTTTCTAACTTCAGAACTACAAACTGTTAATGAGGAGATTCCTGAGACGTGAAGAAAAGGAGCAGATGTAGATGAGGTTCTTGGGGCCGTGGTTTAGAGCTGGACGTGTCAATGTAGATGAGGTTCTCGGGGCCGTGGTTTAGAGCTGGACGTGTCAATGTAGATGAGGTTCTTGGGGCCGTGGTTTAGAGCTGGACGTGTCAATGTAGATGAGGTTCTTGGGGCTGTGGTTTAGAGCTGGACGTGTCAATGTAGATGAGGTTCTTGGGGCTGTGGTTTAGAGCTGGACGTGGCAGTGTTGGGTTAACAGTTGGACTCAATCTTTAAGGTCTTTTCCAACCCCAAAATGATTCTCTGACCCTAAGCCTGGTCCTGTCTTCAAGAAGAACCTCGGGAGTGACCGGCTGGGCAGCACGCAGACTTTGTAGCTATACAGAGCAAATTACTACAAGCATTATGTACAATTGCTGCCAGAAATACACATACAAGCCTGTAGTTACACATTTTTGGTTTTACTCTGCAGCAAATAAGCATCATTAGTTCTGCATCCGATATAAACTCAGATTAAAGGTTATTTAGGACAATGATTTCAGCTGGAAATGTATTCTTTGTGTTTACCTTGGTACGAGTGTTGCGGTCTATGATAGGTTAGCTGCATCTTGCTCACATTTGCATGACAAACAACATTTTCTGCTTCATGTCAAGCATTTTCCATTTCCAGAATAAGTCCCGTTGTAAAAACTGTTTCAGTTTAAAAAAAAAAACCAAAACCAATTTCATGTGTTTCTAATTAGCAGCATATAAATCAAGTAATTGATTTTTCTATGATTATAAAAAGAGAATGACTGACCAGATGTAAACTAGTACTATTGCTCACTGAAATGAAATGTTCTCGGGTTTTAGTTGGTGGTTGGTTGGTTGGGGCTTTTTGTTTGTTTTGTTCGATTGTTTGGGGTTTGTTTTAATATTAAGTTTGAAAATGGTGTTTCACCTCAGGCCTGGGACTGCGAGACAGTCACTGGAGTTGAGCACTAGCCACACACATCTGGATACAGAGTATTCCGCATCTCAGCTAGGTCCTAAATCAAACACAACTCTATACCCCATCCCTTGGTATCAAACAGAAACGCTGAAGACCATTCCCATGCTTTCTCCAAAGCACAAATCTTGGTTTAGCAGCCACAGCCCCTTCCCAGTCGAGATAAGCTTGGCTTTGTGAAAGCCTTTAAAACCAAGGAGAACAGTCTGTGTCATTAGGAAAAGCAAAAGGAGGCGGCGCAGGCTGATCCGTGCACTCTACATACACACAAAACTGGAAATAAACTCATTATCATTGCCCTGGAAGGGTCTCCGGGCCCTTTTCCCGCGGAGCGTGCGATACCTTGTGCCACTCCGCGTATTTGTGCTATTCTTGATTAAGCATAAACTCATATTTGGTAATTGCTACTTTGAACATGCTAATAATGAAACCTAACTCTTCTTTATGTCCTAACATTTTTCTGTATTAAGTGTGAATTTTTATAGCATTTTTTCCCAACAAGACATCTTGCTTGTAAATAACACAACATTAAGTGTCATGATATAATTGATTTTCTAATGAGGTTTTCAAAAAGCATTATATTTTTGCTTGTCAGAAAATCTTTACAACAGAAATAAGTCCTTCCATATTTATTCCTTATAAACCGAACTTTCTATTCCTCCTGCGGAGCTGAGGTGGATTAAATCATGCTGATTGCCATAAAACATCGGATTGTACCAGGTATTTTTATGGTTCTCCACACTTGAATGTTGCTCTGGGTGGATTTGGGGGACAAACTCAACCTGGGCAGAGCAAACCCAACAGCAAAAGGACTCAACGTTTGGGTACGAGGGAAATTGAGGTGAACTTGATGTAGCAAACAAGGTGTTGACGTAGATAGAACCCCAAAATGGTTCAATCTGGTCTTCCAGAAAATAAAACTCATGAGTTCTGCCAATTTGGAAAACATTGTGGGTGATGTCTGATGAGCATAAGGATTGCCTTATGCTCTTTCTGTACTTTTGTCTGAACTGCTACATCACTCCAGCTTGCCAGGACGATTAAAGAACAACTATTAACAGTAGATCCCTCCTTGCAAAACTGGCGAAAATACACAATACGCAGCAGCTCCCCAAGAGCCTGGGTCACCCCACAATGGGTTCGGAGACCAAAACTGGCATATCTCTGCTGTCCAACCCAAAATGATATCATTTCTGAAGATTTTATTCAAGCCACCCGCTATTTTAAGCGATCTGTAACTGTTTGCCTTATGAAAACTACTTTTTACAGGTCCAGGATTCACCCTCTATTGATGGCTGAAAAGGAAGCATTAAAAAGTATATATATATATACATATATATATATACACACACACACAGAGGAATGGGGGTAAACAAAAAAAATGTTTCTAAAATATCATAATAAGTGGCAGAAACCATCTTGCTTCCAACTCCTTAAGCCACTCTCAGCATCCACAAACAACAGAAAATATGATTTCTAGCCCTGAATTACTGTAGGGCAGTTTCACTTGTAGCTCCCCCTTTAACACTTCTGGGCGATGCGTTATTTATGAAGACAGACGGACACACACTTAAGCTTGGATTTGCAATTTAGCACAGGATTTAGAAAAGGACCCAAAAAGACAGCGGACGGTTGATCGCACTGAAGAGCATCACGGTGTCTGGTCAGATTATCAACCCGGCCTCAGCGGAGAAGCTCTTCTGCAATGGGGATGGTAAAACCCCTCACAGATATGGGGAAGCCATTCCACAAGTACTGCAATTAATAGATGTGTCTGTTTGTTAAATTTGACGGCTATCAGTCTGTAAATGTTCTCCACCAGCCGTGTCCCCGAAGAGGGACCGATGCTGCGGGGTGTCCTGCTCACGGACACCCGCCTGCCTGGCGTTGGTAGGAATATAATCGAGTTCCTAGCCCGTGGTCAAACCGCGTAAGACCATCCATCAAACTCAAAAGTAAAGGAAACGAGAAGGACCTAACAGCAAGATCACATCAGCTTTACTTCTATGGGAAATGAGACTGAAAAAAACGGGAAAAAATACTGTAGTGCATTCAGAGAAGCCTTGTCTACAGCACAGCACCCGCCCCGGCCTCAGCACCGCGCGGTGTGTCCTCTGCCTCACCCGCGGTGCCCACCAGCGCAGCCCAGGACACTCGCTGTCCTGCTCCATCTGTCCTCATAACTCCACACGGAGCCCACGGATCTTCTACCTGGAGACCCAGGTGAGCCCAAAGACAACACACAGTCCTAAAATGGGATTTGCCAAGTGCTGCCTGGTTGCCCTTGGTCCAGTGAAGGTGGCAATGTCCAAAGGGCACAAATACGCTGAGGAACAATGACAAAGGTACCGCTGAGAATGAAGGTCGGGTTGGACCATGCTCACCACGTCACAGAATAATTTGGTTGGAAAAGCCCCTCAAGATCATGGAGTCCAACCATAACCCACCCCGGGCACTGCCCCCTGTCCTAAGAACCTCATGTCCATCTGTCCAGCCCTCCAGGGCTGGTGACTCCAGCACTGCCCTGGGCAGCCTGTTCCAATGCCCCACAGCCCTTTGGGGAAGAAATTGTTCCCCAGATGCAACCTGTGGCCACCCCTAAGCCCGGCTTTCCTTCGGTGGACTGCAGACAGCTGGAGTTGAATTTCCATACAACTCTTCCAGCAGGGGAAAGAAACGGATGTCAATAAAAGAACAAAATAATCCAGAAATCTGGATTTGGGCACTAACGTTCCCCCTGCAGCGCACCCCGAGACCAGCGCTGCCTGGGCGGGGTGACGCTTGTCAGCGTTGGATTAGCGCTTGGAGTTGATGATCTTAAAGGTCTTTTCTAAGCAAAACGATTCTACGATTCATCCCACACACCTCAGGAGCCGAAAAATCCCCCGTCCCCCCACTCTGGAAAAACAAAGGCGTCTCCCCGCCCCGGTCCTGCTTCTGCTTCCAACCCGCGCGCTCCAAAACTCGTGTTTTTCAGCTCATCTGGGCTGCGGACTCGACCCATCAGGCCCCGTCTCCTGTCTCCGGAGGGCGGTTTCGCTCCCTCTCGGGGGTCCCCGGGGACGGCCGGGCTGTCAGCGCCGTGTCCCTACCCACTGTACTGGAACCCACGCCCCCCCCGCGCCCCAAGGCGGCCCTCGCCGGGGACACGAACCGCCGGCCACGGCCACCGCAAGGAGGAGGACAAAAACATTCAGCACAAACACCCGCACACAAAAACCAGGACCTAAGATCCGGCTTTTAAAGAACTGGCTTTCCCCCCAGTGTAAAACTTTCCTTCTTGTTCTGTCTCACTCTAAACAGCTGTTTTACTGTGAAAGCACCAGCTCAGTGGTACCATAGGTATTTCACCATAAAACCCTCGCTCTGGCTTTTCTCCTCAGAAGGATGATAATTAGTGCAAGCTCAAATGGTTGGCTTTATTTTCTTTCCTTTTTTGTTACTTTTAATCTGGCCAAATACTCTTTATACTTTTCTTTATTGAGATCTGCTTATCCAATATCTAATTAAAATCAAAACTCGTGTTAGTGCTTTACTGGCCAGTGCAGACACACCATCCTCTCCCAGCCCCTTGGTGTTCTTTACTTTAAAAACCCCGCAATTAAAATAAATAAATAAAAATAAAAATCAGTCATTATTTTTACATGATTAGCGATATTGATGTTAATCAAAACATTGATTTAATTACAGACACGGTAGGAGAAGCCAGGCTGCTCATTCCTTTAACGTGCGATATGATCCATACAGGTATTGCGATGTAAACAGAAAACGGCTTCCTCAGATGAGACTGTTTGCTACCAAATATATATGCGACTATGGATACGACAGCATGTAACACCATTTAGAATGCGCAATAAAAACATCGGTTTTGTTGCATTTACCTCCAGTGTTATAATAAGTGTTTCTTTGAATTATTTTCTGCAAGATTAAATGTGATAAAAATGAATATTTTATCCCATCTATATATACACAAATATATATTTTAATTTTTAAAGAATCACCTGGCACAGCAGAACCCCCCCCAACCAAATGATCTAAACAAGTCTAATACAGTCGCCGCCAGCACGCTGACATTTCATGCAGGTATTATAAAAATAAACACTTAAAAGAAAAATGGAGGCCATTAAACATGATGCCTTATCTCAGGGGTAGCCAACCTTTTAGGATCTGGGGACTATTTGACATGGTTTCAAGGGCTGCATGCACACGCTGTCCTGAATCCAGCCCCAGGGGACCCCCCGGCCAAGCAAACTTTGCAAACAAGCTACCCAGGCACTGCAAGGGAAATAAGACGGGCGTGCAGAAGCAAAATTCGTAAAAGAAATAAAGAAAAAGCGTCTAGAAACACTTCACAAAGCCTATAAAGGGCAGGTAAGCATAACAGCAGGGAAACGTTTCAGAAACCCAAGGAATCCAAGCAACGATTGCACAACCAGCCCTCGAATGTCTCGCAGACGCATTAATTCCGGTGCAGCCCCGTCCCTGCGGCTCGTCCTGCCCTTCTGGGCCATCCGCACCTTTTTGTTAATGGTGTGAAAGAACGAATAACGCCCACG
>NC_088607.1:1860000-1880000 GCF_036013475.1 Columba livia
CATTTCTCTGTCTTTTCTTGACAATGCAAAATTAAAAGAGTCACTCATTTTTAAAGATCTGTGGGGAAAAAACGATCTCGGCTGTTTTGCTTCGTAACGCAGCATCTGTGCTGAGCCTCCTGCGTCACCCAAGCAGAGATGGTCCCACGGCACATCTGTGGGTCTTCACCTCTGGGGACCGGTTCACCCCACTGCTCCCCGAGCAGAGAGCAACAAAAAGGTGTAAACCCCAAAGGTTTTGGCTGGGACATCCCCCCACCCAAATTAAGGGTATTTGCGGTTGTGGCACATGTTGCTCCAGCAGCACAGACCCACCTGAAAGTGCTTGAAATCATTTTAAAACTGTTTTTTTTTGATGTAATATGGAAAACCCTTTTACACAAGGGGTGTTTGGGAGCCCTAACTTCCCTCTTTCCAAATTTTTACCCTTGAAAGACAGAGAACCGAGACCACACGTCAAACCCAGCGCCTTCCTGCAGGTTCCTCCAAACCACAACAGCACCGCTCCGAACGTTTCCAAACTGCGTGACAACAAACCTCTATACCCATTAATTTCAAGTTCTGAGATATCTGTTCCATATGAAAAAACATGCTACTGCATAATAAAGCTTGTTACTAAAAGTATTTAATATTCATCACGTTTTAGTAAGGAGCAAATTCTCATTAAGAGGAGCGTGGTGCTTGCACCGCTGATTCCTGCGCGTCTTTGCTCCACAACAACAATGCACAGCGATGCTGCCGCCCCGGCTTTGTTCGCAGCACTAACACCCCCTTGTCGGGGTATTTATGGTGATAAAAACATCGATTGTGAGCTGGCAGCAATGCCACGCTTGTGCAGTGCGCAAAATGACATTAGAATGGCGATCCAATTTAATGACGTATACACACACACACACACACGCGTGTACACACGGCCGGAGAACGTCAGACTGACCTATGGCCAGGGTGGGGTGTGGCAAGACACAGGTTTTGCTGCAAAAAAGGAGAGAAAATTGTGTTTAAAGTGCAATACTGGCAATATTTCACTAAAATACTTATGAGCGTTACTTATGGTAAAGTCTAAATAATAATGGAGTTGAATAGCATATAGGACAGACTACTCAATATCAACCTTTCCCTATCCTGGAACCTTTTTTCCTTGTAGTTTCTTAAGACCACCAGACTGCACGAGCTTGGTCTGAGCACAATAACACATCTGTACAACATCGCCCTGAGATGTCTCCAAACCTGCTCCATGGGCAACGTCCACATCACCAGGACCATCACAACACACCTCAAATCCGCTCCCAGGGCAATTAATAACACGGTTCGCAAAACCCGGGGCCCGGTCACCCCAGGAGAACCACAACTGCACACGGGACACAAGGGCATCACCACCCAACTCCACAAACCACATCTCCATTCTTCCAAGTCCCAACGGGTGCTCTGGGCAACCAAGATTGTCAAAATACACAGTAAACTTCCAGCAGTAAAAACCGTTCAGGACACTTCTACCACCAGATTTTGCATTCCATGTTGACTGCATAAAATCACTAAGATCAAATTTAATTTACACCAATCAACCCGAGGTGAAGGTGCATGAAATTAACTTGATGCAGTACATTCTGTATTTTATTATGCAAAGTACTTTAAAAGCGGTATTAATAGACCCCTGTAGTTGACAGAAGTGAGCCAGCTCCCTAAATTAAGATTAAAAAATTGTGTTTATTTATGTACATCCGTACACTTGCACATTGAACTTCCTCGACCATTCATGGTCCATGAAACAATCCATCAGCTGGTACTGATCAAAAGTGTTAAACCTTCCCAAACAACAAACATAACTATGATGAATAAAGCAGCGCTTTAGACTCAGACCAGTCTCCAGATCCTAACTGCGGGTGTAGGAGTTCATTGTGGTAGGATGAAGCAGTGAAGAGTTAGTGACCGTCTCTGACAGCTCGTGGAGCACAGACCAGATCCCAGAGGATCTGCAAAGATGGGGGAAAAAGGAGACAGGAAGAAATGATAGACTAGTCAAACTTTGATATTGGGAGAGATAATGGAACAAATTATTAAAATATTTATAAGCATCTCAGGTTCATAAGGTTATAAACCACCAAACAAATCTAATCTTTTTCTTTGACAAGATAATTGGCCTCATGGATAAGGGGGGAGCAATAGGGGAAATATATACTGACTTGAGCAAGATTTTTATATACCTTTGTTGATGACATTCTCATAAAAAGAGGGAAATACAGTCTACAGGAGCAGAGTCTAAGGTAGATGTCAAGAAAAGTCTTCAAAAAATTAAGCACAAGTATTTACTGCATGGTTAGAAAGGAAAAGAAACCTCCGCATGAAATAATATTTTGCAGTAATATAAGCTGAAAGGCCCAGTCTGTGTGTTTTAACTGATATATGATCTATATGTATGATATATCCCAATACACTGGCTGCTTCAAATACTGGCTGTCGAACTGCAACGGCATTAAACCTGCAGATTGTGTAAGGTTTGGTTAAGCCCGGGTTGATCAGAGTATGCTTAGAAATCCAACGCACACCAAGTTGGGACACAGTCCAAGCAGCTTCCATGGAAGAATCAGAAATCATAATTATTTTGATGAATTAAGAGACATAGTCCAAACCAGCAAGACAGGAGAGTCAGGATCAAGTACGGACTGGAAATGGAAAAATCAATTACACACACAGAAAGCAGTTCCAACTGCAGCTGTTCTGTGATTGTCATTGTTTTGTATGATTTGTACTTATTAACTATCAGGTGGGATATGGACACGATAAAAATGACGATATCACAGAATCATGAGAGATCACGATGATAAAGAGCAGCAGTGTTTGCAGGATTAAACACTGCCCTCAACAGCCACATGCCCAGTCTTTAGCAAACCTTACTGTTAATTTTTTCTCACAACAGTCTCGAAATGTAGGCAAATACGATCTATATAAGCACCATGTGAAACAGATAGCAAAGAGGTTAAAGGAATAACCCAGCAGCAGCGATTGCACACGAGGCCACCGCTGCAGAGACACTGCCCGAAACGCTGCATTTCACCACAGATCAAAATACTGAAGAACTTCTGAAGCCGTAATAAAAACCATAATTAAAACAGTATTTCAGAAGAGTTTGGTTTAAAGTAAGGTATGTACTATAAAGCAAAGAGGTGTGGTATAACTGTGTAAAGCAAGTATTGAAGGTTGTCACCAATGTGATGGAGACCAATCAATACTGTGACAGGAATATATGTCGGTAAAACAGGCTCAAAGAAAAAAGGGGAATTGAGACAAAGTACTTTATAATGGGAATAAAACACTTTACACTGAGGCCAGTGTACATCCATGGTAGGTTTTGTTACAAACTCAAGGCTTCTGAAGGTATTTTCTAAGACAACTAAAGTTGAAATGATGCCATTTGCTGCTTTGTTGGACGAACAATGAATGAAATGAAGAGGCATATGAAACCAGGTTTAGCTCTTCCAGTGGTACTTGCCCTGATTTAAGCCAGGTTTCTGTGCACACACAAGCATGACTTAGAAGAGAGAAGTATAAAGGGCCCTTAAGAAACAACAGTAACTTGTGAGAAGCTTCTGCACAATCTCAGAGGGAAAATACCCCTCACCAGCTTCAGCACCAACTCCTCTGAAATGCCTTGAACTGACCGCAACCCTTCTATTCCTACCTGATCACAGCCGAATTTTAGGACAAAACCGTGTTCCAATATTATTAAAATGATGAATTGAGTTATTTTCATATTTTTGGCATCTTCACCTATTAATTATTAGTCTACCACCAACACTGTCCAATCCTTCTGAAGATGGTTTCAACCTTTTAGCAATATTAGTCCCTGCATAAAAATCAAGCCCACTGAAAATACGCTTGTTTTTCTAGTTAACTCTTAAGATATTTGCTAGTCTGTAGACCTGAAAAAGTCTATGTATGACGTGCAGCAAAAACCCCACCGAGCTCCTATAGATAGATTCTTTATAGGTCAGGCCTCTGGGGGCAGCATCCTTGGAAAGCTCGGGAAATCGTTCAGGACATTAACGCTTTTCATCTTTGTAAATGCATTTTGGTGGACTACGCAACGCATCCACGACCCGAGTTGCAGTGGTGCCTGAAGAAATATTCATTTCTGCTTTATCTGAAAGTGTAAAAGCAAAACCGAGGCTTTCTTCCTGATAATACAAATTCAATATCAGACAGGACACATCTCAGTGTTCCCTTGGTCTGTCCAGGAGCTAGACAGGAATCAGACAAGGAATATTTGCCAACTGTTTCCATTCTGATTCGTTCAAAATTGAACTTGTGCAATATACACTAGGAACACTTCCCTGTAAATATACTCTTGAAATGCCCAGATGCAAAGAAATCAATGGCATTACTCTTCGGAGACAAAGGACTTTGTTCCAAACAAATTAGCAGTAGCTAAAGAAATAATCATACCTTAAACCTCAACGTTTTATCATTTTCCACAGCATCATTCTAGTAAGAAGGTATAGTGAGGACAAGAAAAGCCATTTTCAATTAAAACTCTATATAATAATGTGTAGGGCCTGGAGCAGCCCTGTGCTGGCAGTGCAGAGATCGCTGAGAGTGCGGTGAAGTGTCCGCACAGCGGGGTCTTCAAACACTATAAATAAGCAAAATACCCCAGAAGTAATATATACTCAAGGTTTTCCCCCCCAAAATAATGACACAGATGAAACTCGGGGCTTGAACGCAGTAAATAGCCTTGTACCCACCGTGGCCTGAGACACGCAGGTCAACAGGAAAACAGTCGTGTTGATGTCTGAAAGCTCAATACTTGATACGCCCCCAATGAAATAAACTGGGTAATGGTTTCACATGCGCTAGACTTGTACAACCCTGATGTGAAGGGAAGGCTATGGTTGAACCAAAGGCTGCCAGGACACCGTAGGGTTTCTCGCATGCTTTTGTGGCAGGGACGCGGTTCGTGTTATAAAAATATATTTACTTAACGCATTGACTGTTCATAATAAAAACACAAATTTAGATACAGAAACTCAAATTTATTTTTGTTTCTTATTTGCCAAGATACAGTGGAGTTTTAATGGGTACACAGTGCATTTCTAAAGCAAGCGCTTCTCACGTATCAAAGGGATGCTCTGCATACACACGTATATACACATGGCGCATACGAGCATGAAAATGTTTTTCTGCTGGTACAGGAGTTGTTTGGGAGCTGGTCATACTGGACTTACCTTTGAAAAGCAACGTTTAAGCGTCGCTGCCATATATCGCTATAATAAAATGTGCTTATTCCTGCAGTGTCCGTGCCGGAGGGGCACCATGGGGGGACCCCCAACGCTGTGGTCTGAGCCCCATATCACTACTCATTAGTTAAAACACATCGATGTAAATCACAGGGCAGAATAGCTCCTGAAATACAGCTGCAGAGGGGGGAGATGCCTCCACACCTGACTTCTTTATAACAGCCAGAAAACAGAGAAGATTGCAATAATGAAGTAATTTTGTTCCTGAGACTCCAAAGTCTGTTCTTATCTAAAATAACTTACAGAAACGGACATCTAAGAAAAATTAACGGCTGGCTTTAATTTAAAACTACGCTGCACAAACGCCAGCTTGGCCAGGAGCGGTGTAAGCAGCCACATCAACCCCGATCTCGCCAGGTAACGGAGTAATTCACAGGAACACATTATGCCCCATGATAGCACTTCATTTAGTAATGGAGATCTACTGGTGTCCGCGTGGATCAGAGGCTGCTCCTCTGCTCTATCAACCACGTTTTTGCCCACGCCGTGAAATATTTTCACTTTACGCAGTCCATACTTGAACTTTATATTTAATACTGAACAGTCTAGTAAATCCATATTGCAAATGTATGGGGTTTTTTACCGTGTGTGCAGAGAGGGAGAAGACGGATAAACAGTAAACCAAGTTAACTTTTATGAGCCCGATGGTTTGAGTAAAACCAGAACTAGGCGGCGCTAAAGGCTGGAGATCCAAGGACCACACGCACACCCTGACAGCAGCCGAGGCCAGATAAAAGCTCTATAGCTGTCCCGACAGCCATAAAGGATACATATAGAACTAATGATAATTAAGGCATGTTTGGATATGCTATAGCAATAAAAGCACACAGAAACAACGCATTAAATAGACAAGACGCAAACTACAGTAATGCGGAATTAAGTACAGTTACTTCGGTCCTTCCTTCTCTTATTTCTCCCAACTCGTACAACCAGTAGCTGAATCCACAATAAAAAACATACTACATTTACTGTTAAAACGCTCCTCAAACTCTGTTTGACACAGGTGACATTCTGGAGTTGAAACCCCACTATTTTTAACACGAGGCCGACGCTCCCGCTCAGCACTGGGCGCCACAAACGGGGTTTTGTTCTGTTTTTCCAGACGAGCTCAAGGAAAGGGCCGCTCCTGTCAATAATCCTCATTTTATCCGGGTAAGCTTTTAAGACCGCTGCAATTGTCTTCCAAACAGAGAAATGGTATCACTTGGATACCAATTGACATTTTGATTTTGCGGTTAAATAAATGTTTTCATATTCCCTCCCTTCTAGCCGGCTATTCAAAACACCTATAAAACACTGAACGGTGTCAACGATGAATTTGCCCCAGCAGGTGCATTTCTCTAAGTCGGTTTTGGGGGGACGGGACGTTATTTTAATGGTTGAATTTGAGTTTTTTTTATTTCTGCAAGAGTTGCCCTTTTTAATATAGTTTGTTTTTCTGCAGATGTAGAGGCTTTGACATCTTCTTAAAAATAGAAGATGGTAACAAATATCTGAGAACTCACACACAGACATAATGCCACGTGCTGGGAAAATATATATATATATATATATATATTTCATATATAAGAAGCACCATTTGGAGCATTTTGTAGAGAGGAGCTGGCCGGGCCGGTGGCGAAGGTTCTGTCCCTGCCAGCCACGGCTCTCGGTGGCAGCTGGAAAGGTCACCCCAGCAACACAACTTCCATCTCCACCACCAGCCAACATCTCCTCAGGCTTTACAAATATTTGGAGTCCGATTCTCCAAATATGATTTGTCAAAACAACACAGTATAACAGCGACGCGCGCAAAGAAAGCCCCTCTATAAATACCCTACCGGGGAAAAAAATGTTTGCTTTATTTGCTGCATGTGAGAGGGAGGTAAAACCTAAACAAACTTTCAACACCAGCTGAGTTTACATATTTAAACTTCAACGGTGCCAAAGTTGCAGCCCGACTGGCACCGAAAAACCTAACAAAAAAAGTCATATATTGACAAAACACACAGTCATAATAAAACCACATCCAGTTAATAACTTTGAGAACTAATGTTAACTCCTAGCACAATAGAAAAGTCTCCTTAAACACAATAAAGCAGTGATATAATTTACTCTCAGCTCCTTTTCAAAACATTACTCTCTGCCCACAATCACATTCAGATTACAAAATTCCTTTTGTAGTTTTCTCCTAGCTGTGGGAATAAAATAAACTACTTAGATGACAGTAAAGTGTCTGTAAAATATATAACAGCAATAACTCCTGGTGGAAATGCGGCAGATATTTATACAAGAGCCAAAGCGCGGAGCATTGTAAAAAAGGCCAATGCTGAGGAAGGGGGTTGTTTTCAGAGGCCTCTTCTGGATGAGGTTCTAGGGAAAGGCTGGGGCTACAAAACCTCCATCTGGCCTTGGTCTGTCCCCAACACAGGGCTGCAAAACAGCATCACAGAATCCCACAATGTCAGGGGTTGGAAGGGCCTGGCAAGCTCATCCAGTGCAATCCCCCCATGGAGCAGGAACACCCAGATGAGGTTACACAGGAAGGTGTCCAGGCGGGTTGCAATGTCTGCACAGAAGGAGACTCCACAACCCCCTGGGCAGCCTGGGCCAGGCTCTGCCACCCTCACCAGGAACAAGTTTCTTCTCAAATTTAAGTGGAACCTCCTGTGTTCCAGTTTGCGCCCATTGCCCCTTGTCCTGTCCCTGGTTGTCACCAGAAGAGCCTGGCTCCATCCTCCTGACACTCCCCCTTTCCATATTGATCCCCATTAATGAGTCCCCCCTCAGTCTCCTCTTGTCCAGCTCCAGAGCCCCAGCTCCCTCAGCCTTTCCTCACACGGGAGATGCTCCACTCCCTCCAGCATCTTGGTGGCTGCGCTGGACTCTCTCCAGCAGTTCCCTGTCCTGCTGGAACTGAGGGGCCACAGCTGGACACAATATTCCAGGTGTGGTCTCCCCAGGGCAGAGCAGAGGGGCAGGAGAACCTCTCTGACCTACTGACCACCCCCTTCTAACCCACCCCAGGTACCATTGGCTTCCTGGCCACAAGGGCCCAGTGCTGGCTCATGGTCACCCTGCTGTCCCCAGGACCCCCAGGTCCCTTTCCGCTACGCTGCTCTGCAACAGGTCATTCTCCAGTTTATACTGGAACCCGGGATTGTTCCTGCCCAGATGCAAGACTCTACACTTGCCCTCCTGCCAGCCTCGGTCTGTCCCCAACACCGGGCATCGAGGGCTGGGGACACCCGGCAGCCCTGTGCCACCAGCGCTGCAGCCGGCTGGACCAGAGAGAAGCGTCCCTGCTGCTTGGCTGATGGGGCAAGAAATGGGAGGACTGAGCAGAAGCTAACAATAAATGCCTTAATTAAAGGAAATTATTTGTATAACCTCTGTGTATGTACCGAGTAATAACATAAGGAATGTTATTTCTCAAATAAAATATCCATGGCTAAGTAACTGATGCCATTGAACTTCTGACATGAAAGGAAGGATGCTTATCAGTTCACTCAAAAACCTGATTAATCTTTCTACTGATTTAAAGGATCTCTAAAGGAGGCCATGCCAAGGTGGCCATCATGACCATGAGTACATGGAACGAGAGACTGAGACCATAAAAAAGTGGCAACAATGATTGTGTCTGTGCAAGTCCTGGTCATCCTCAGTCCTCTCCCGTCCTTCATGTAGGCAGCCAAGGAGGAGCAGAGAGGGCAAAGTCTCCAAAGAAAGCCCACTCCTAAAAGTCATTTCACAGCAGTTTCATCGGGGCAGGGAGGTGGCAAAAGCAGCTTTTGAGCAGATTTCTCTGCCACCCAAATCCTCCCCTTCCTGCAGCCACGAATGGAAACAGGGGACATCAAACCATCCTACCCAGTCCTGCCACCAGCAGCATCTGTCTGCAGCTGGAGACCGCGGCCAAGCCTGCTCACAGCCGCACGAATCGGAAGGGTCTTTCTATCATCGGAGAACAAATGCATTAATTTGGATATATAAAAAGATACATAAAATTTCAGGTCGGCCAATGTAAATCAAATGCCCTAAAGAACGAAGCCCTGGACAACCACATTATTATGTGCGTTATGGGGAATGTACCCTTTCAGCATCAGGCACTGGTTACATCTTCTCAATGTGTTTGAATATGTTCTCATGGAATTTAACCAACTGCTTAATTCCTTAATGAAAGAAATTAAGCTTCTAGATCAAAAGCTACACTTTTAAAGCTGAAAAGAAGAAAACATTGTACCTGGTGCTGCAGAGCACACCTTCCTGCAAAACCAACGGCCTCTGCGCTTCTTTAGGGCTTTTCTTGTTGGTTTGGTGTTGAAAGCTGTTTTTTTAAAGCATTTGCAAACATCAATCTCAATGTGAAATCCACAGAGTCAATAAAAACAGTGTCAAAATGTTTTTAATAGTATGAAATATGATCACTCTTGGCAGGAGGACACACAGGGCTTTGGCATGAAACACATCTCTGATGGCACCACCAGCCTCAAACCCATGGATCACATCTCTCCTGTCCTCCTCGGCTGGGTCCCAACCATGGGTGAAGGCCACCAAACACCCACGGCAGCTCGGGTAACTCAGGACTGAAATAGCGTGAGCCATCCACTAAGATTGATGAAGTACAGTCAAACTCTTCTTTCTTTTCATTTAGAATCTCAGAAAAAACATCTGTTGTAAAGTTATTAGAAACCAAAATAGGCGAAGTTTTACATGAAGAAAAAGTAAGTATTACTCACTGCAACTACGGGAGCAAACCCAATATTTATTAGCAAGAACGGGTCATGGACACCGAAAACGCTGGTTCCTTTCAATCATGATAAGCAAGTGCTCAAGTACTAGAGCAAGACCTCATCCTCTCCACACACCTTTGTCCCAATGCTTTATGGAATCCCTGATGCTATCACAGACACAAAAAGCCAGAAAAACCTCTCATCCTGCTTTTTTAGAAAAAGTAAATCTCAAGTCAATCGCCATAAAAACCCAAGAATATTTTCCACGTTCAAAATTATTGGCCAAACTTACCAAGTTTCTGAATACTTCTCATTGACTTGACATTTTTCAGTGAACAAAGTATTTGAGCAAATAGTTTGTCAGAATCTAATTACTTTACTTCTTTGTGTATTTACATACAAGCCTTCCAAATCAAATGAGAAGTTATTATTAAGTTTACTGTCTAGGACAAGTTGACATTATAAAAAGCTAAAAATCCCCCCAAACAAAAATACCCCAGAGGGTTGAGAGCACAGTCAGATTTACTCCAGCTGAGAACATTCAGTTTCAGAAGAACCAGAAACTGAGATCTGACCTGGATCCCTCAGGTGGGCAGCTGCCTCGACTTTGAGAAAGACTTGCAAGAATACATAGAGGTGTATCCGCATTGATGGCTTCTCTTAATTGAAAAGGTTATTTGAATTGAATATACACATATTTTATATATAACCAGTCTGGTAAACAGAGCTGGAATAACAACTATTGGAGACAGAAGTCGCACCATAGGCTTCTTATGACAGACACACACCCCTCGTACCGGTACCTGGCAAACTCTGATCTATCGAATTGAAAAAGCATTTCTGAGGGTAAATCCTGGTGTAAACCCAGAGACACAACGGGGCGATCCCACAAGGAACGACAAATTGAAATCATTGCAGTGGCTAAAAAGGCGTGCGAGCCAAGGCACGCCAAACGCTGCTGTGCCCGTTACTACCAGAATAGTGCTCAAACCGCCACGTTTTTCCCCAAAACACCAATAACCCCTCCCGAAAGGGGGCGAGGGGCTGGGGGGCCGGGATCCGAGGTGCAATTCCCATTAACGGGCTGGGAGCTGCGGATCCAACCCCACCAGCACCGGGCACACGGGACCCCGAGGAGCCGTAATTCTGGCAGCCAAATGTAAATACTGGGGGAGCAACTTGAGCCCCTGCAGACTTTACACCTTCCAAATGTTCCACCACAAAGTTCTCCATGGCCAAGAAACACCGGGAGGCTTTGGAGCATAACGACACCTCACAACAAAAGCGACGTGTGGCCGAAGAAACGGAGGAAGCTGTTGGTAGGAAACAATACCGCCACAACTCACTAATTAAAGCAAAGGATGACGGACGGTTTTAAGTAGGGCAGGATTAGTCACCTCGTAAGTTTCAATTTATATGTTTTACAATCTGCAAAAATAAATTTTCTTTAACTTTTTCTGCACGTTATTTTCAAAGTTGTTTTACTGCATATAAAACCATCACACTTTGGAACCACACATAGGCTTTCTACATAAAATATCACCTTATCTCTGTATAAGCAAACTATTTGAACTCCCCAGAGCTATTTAGCTAACCACTTGCTGTGACCTCTGAATTCTTATCCTGAATTATATTTTTATGTGCTATATAAAGGTACTGTTATGTTACTGTTTTTATTCCAGGTGCCAAAAAGGACAAGTTTATTGCCAACCGCTCGCTCCGTGTCTAAAGACTTAACTGACCTCGCAGTCTAATTTGTTTTTAATTCACACGTGAATGGCTTATGAAGAAAAATCACATCTAGCACGTAAAAAAATATCAACAAATCGGTAATATTTGGAGAAAAAAGAATTAAAAGAGTCAAGAGGCAGAAGCGTGGTCCCGCTGGCAGCACTGATGAGCACTGTAGGGCCCAAAGTGCTGCTCTTGGTGTCCTGTTCCATTAATACGCTGGTCAGGAGCAAAACCACGATGCCCATCTCAGCACAAGCGCCTTTCTCAACAAAAAATCCCCTACAAGAAGGTAAGAAAAACAAACTTTTTTTTGTGCATTTTCCTCTGTGTTCCATGGCACTAAATCTTTTGTGCCATCGAATGATTTAAGTTGTTCCTACGTAGAGTGTCTAGAAAAGCGTACGGCAGCAGAACATCTGTAGGAGGAGAGGGCACCACCACAGAACCGGTTAACGCTGTGCTAAGGAACTATTGTCTCCCCCGCAGGCAAATGCAAAGTATTTACACAGACAATTAAATGATTCCTCAGTTACTTAAAAGGGCTTGAAGACCTTAAAGTGAAGTTCTTCGGGACCTATAAAACTTTTGAAAGATGAAATCACTGAAAGAAAAAGGGATAACTGCTCCACATGTGAAGCGACATC
Organism: Columba livia; assembly: GCF_036013475.1. NCBI lineage: Eukaryota > Metazoa > Chordata > Aves > Columbiformes > Columbidae > Columba > Columba livia. The sequence goes on from NC_088607.1 coordinate 1,872,382, forward strand.
ATCGAGGGATTGCTGATTTATCAATAGCATACTTGTCTTTAAAACACTTGAAATGACACGCTTTCCAAAGGATTCCTGAGGTTGACATGGGAACAGAGCGACATGTGGGGGCTTTTGCCCACGTGCTCTTGGAGTGCCAGGAAAGGCCAGAACCACCACGGGAAAACGGCGGCGCCTTCCCCAGGGCAGGTGGGGGAGCTTTGAAAAATGAGGGACTGTGATTTGCTCATGGCAAGAGAGAACCTTTATTCTTACGAATGACTGATTATTTAATTAATTGTGATTTAAGGGAATTAAAATGCTAGGAAGAAGGCTGGCAAGGGCTTTGATGATTGAAGAGATGCCCCAGTCACAGCCACTCCAGACGAGGAACATCTTTGGTAAAAATGTCTATAAAGCAAGAGAAACCAAACTTGTTTCTGAATTGTGTGGATTTCTCTTTTTACTGTGGCATTCCAAAAAGCTTTCAAAACCAGAACTGGTGTGGGGCTTGAATTATCGTCTTCCAGAAGCTTGTGGATCATGAGCATTAAGAAATTAAAAGAAACCAAGAGTTACTCCAGTTAAGATTTCGCTAAATACAGTTACCGATCGGTTCTCAAAACTGGTTTGAGATGCTGGAAAAGCCCCGTCTGCCTGTACTTGCAGCTGCACGAGAAAGAAGAGACGCAGTTTCTGCAGCTGAGATGTAACACAGGTCACACAAAATGCCCCAAATTGCACCACTTTCAAATTCGGCCAATCCAAATACTAAATCAGTGAGCTCAAAAGAGCAATAAGACGATGAAAAGTGAGGGGGGAACACCACACGTGTTTTAGTTTCCGAGGGCAGGGTGGGGAGTGGGAAAACCAGCTGGGAACCCGTGGATGCACAAAGCTGGTGGGACACCAGGGACGGGGACCGAGACCGCGGAACGAAGGGATCGCTTGGGAGATGGATTGGGGTGTCCAAAAGGGAATTCCTCATTATTTATCGCTGCTGCCCGCCCGGTGTAACCTGAGGTGGGTAAGAGAAGAACCACACGAGTGAGCAAGAGCTCAGGATGCTGGCGGAAGGTACGAGAAAGCAGGAATTCAGACTGAGCCAGATCCCCAGCGCTGATAGGCTCCGGGTCTCAATAGGCTACGGGGAGGACGTTATCTGCCAGCTTTTCACATCCATAATGAGAATTAATTTAAATAAAAGTGGAACTACATATCACGAGCCGCTAATGAAGGAACACAAAGAGAAGAGATCTCGACTGAAGCCTATGTAACACTGCAGAAAATGTGCTTCTCACAAAAGTTCGACTATCAACATTTCTGAATAATTAATTCAGAAATAAAAGCAGCTTCAAGGTTAGCAAGGTTCCTTCGACGCTCTTTGAATAATGTGCAATATTCAACAACTCCTAGCGCAACAGCGCACTTGGCGTTGTCTGTCACATCACGCTCACATCACCCAAGGAAACACACAGACCAGCAAAATACAACCGCCGACAAGAAAATAAAAATCAACCGTGCCCGTAGACGAAAAACTAAATCTAATGTGTGTTCCTGAGGGATGGGAAACCAGGAACAGAGAAAGGGCGATATTGCACGGCTGGAATGAGACGCGCAGGCGGAGGAAAGGCACGGAGCGCACGCTTTGGCAACGCGGGGCTCGGCGCCGCACAACGCTGAGCTCTGTGTCAATTTAAATGCACCGAACACCGGGAAAATGCCCCCAACTAAGGCTTCAAACTTGTACAGCACATTTCCACTCAACCCAACTAGATTGCCTGTCACATCTGACATGGCTTGTCAAAAGTTATCCTTCACTGCTCATGGGCAACATGGAGGGTCAAAAGACCAAATACAATGGTCCAACCCATCCCGTTTTTTTTTCCTTCAGAGCAGCAGATATTGAACTCGAGGATGACAAGACAGAGCAGGTTGAAGCGGCTGCCAGAGAAAGAGAAGCTGTCCAGAGCTGCTGATCTGAAGGAGAAAAACCAGGCGGTCTGTGCATGTCACGGCCGGGGCTCGGGCGCTGACAGTCTCACACAAAAGGGACTGAAAAGCCGAGAAACTTGAAGTGGCCTTTGCAAAACCATCTCAGCCGTTAAAAGGGAAAAGACGCGGTCACCCGGTAATGTGAAACGCGGCACGTGAGTGATTGAAGGGGAAGAGGATGGTCTCCGGTCCGTCCTCTGCATCCCTACCAACCAGAGGGGATTTTTCAGCCTTTGGAAAAAGAAAAACAAAAAAAGAAAGGAATTTTAACGACACCTTTCTAAAAATAAGCTGAGAAATAAAACCCTCAAATGAACGTTTGAAAAAAAGCAACACCTTTCTAAACCCAGCTCAAAATCTTTATCAATATTTTCAGTCGAGAGGCTTGTTCTGATAGAAGACATTTAAATGGTAATTTATGGAAAGGCGACTTATTAATAGCTGCAAATGTAGAAGGTGCTATAAGCCTGCTACAGTTAGTAGCCTCGCACCTATTTAAACACACAGCTGCAGAGATTTCCCACAATATCACTAGAAAAGTCACAGTCAGGGGCTGCGCTGCAAGAAACCTCGGTGCATTCATTTCCTTCAGTGCCCGACACCCTCCTCATCTCCCCGATATTGCACTTCTAGCTGCCTTTGTACCAACAAGAACCCCAACTTGTCCAGTTTATTCTTCTCAATAATAATTTGAGTTTCGTGCACCTTTTCTCCCAACCCCTGGTGTGCACGTGGGTACCACACGGGGAGTGACGACCGTGAACACCAGCCGCATCCAGGTACAGGTGAATAACGGGGTGTTGTTGGCCCTAAGGGTGGTGAGAGCCTGGCCCAGGTACCCAGAGAGGTGGTAGATGAACCATCCCTGGAGACATCCCAGGCCAGGCTGGACGGGGCTCTGAGCAACCTGAGCTGCTGAAGATGTCCCTGCTCATGGCAGGGGGGGCACTGGGGGACCTTTAAGGTCCATTCAACCCAAACCATCCTGTGATTCTATGATTTCTGACCTTAATTCTTTTTTTTTTTTTTTAATGTTTTAATTACCTCAAAAGCAACATCATCTTCAATTAAGGAATCTGGAGTGACCAGCACCAAGCAGGTGCAGAACGCTCACCCCTGCTGGTGGTGGCAGAGCTGGCTGCACCCATAACACAAGACTACACAGTGACACTTTTAATACATGGGTGGCTAAAAAAATTAGTATTTGATTATGAAAACTCACCTTTTGCACCCTCTTGTAGTTTAACGTTTTTCATTCCTTCTGGACTGTGTTTTGGTTTTGTTTTCATCCAATCTAACACGTGTCGCACTGAATTTTAGCACCTTATACGTATTTAGACATACTCTATTTTCTTTCGCAGAATTTTTTTTGTAGTGGCTGCTCTCATGTAAGCTCCTTCAATGCACATATACATTGCTATAGATATGTATTTCACCTCGTTGGCACAAACAATCCTCATGAATGAACAAAGCTAATATTTCTAAGACCTTAATCTTTAGTTAAGAAGCCAAAAAAAGGAAATTATCTAATTTCCCAGGCTCAGTTCCCGTATTTGCCTTTTCAAACTGTTCCTCACCCCCGTTCCCCTCGCTGGGTTTGGGAAGGAGGACACGGAGATGCCCGGTGGGTCATGGACACACGTCCCATGGTCCTGCCCACCCCAGCATCGCTTCCCTTCGACATCCGATGCTTTGGTCGTATTCATGAGCTGCAATTTAATTCAAGTGCACTCCAGTCCCAGCAAACACCAAGCCAGGGATGGGTAAACACCACCGCGGAGGGGATGACCTGCCCGCACATACACCAGCACAATTAACCGAGGCAAAAAAGAGCTTCTATTCCCCCAAGAGCCTAAGAAAGCACGGGCGACGTTCTCCAGCGCAGGCTGTGCAGCGACACCCAGCACGAAAGATACAGCCCAGAACAATCAAATAGAAGGAAACTTAGAGGAGAAGATGCAGAAGATGACAACTTATTGTGTGTCTCTAAATCTATCATTTTCAGGTGATGAACAGTGGCTCCCTGCAGCACTGACACATGTGAAGGGAGCGTTGCTCCTCCAAGGGCACAGGAAGAACTAACAGACTTTTTCCAGAACTACTTTATTATCAAATACAGGCCAACCAGTGAAAGTCTGCAAGAAACTCCACGCATTTGAAGCACACAAAGAGATGTGCCTAACAACTCGTTCCACCCCTAATTTACTTGGCTTACCTAATCACTCTGATAACGCGTGTTTTCAGAACCTTCTGCAAACCAAGAACTCAAGGAATCCCAAAGAGGAATGAGACGGATGAGTTTGCAACATCAAATAAGGAAAAGCACAAGATATCTTGAAATTAAGAGCTGAGGAAAACTCAATAAGGAATTGCAAAGAATAAGTGTATTCGATAGAATTACTTCTTTAAACAGAAACACAATTATAACTGGGTGTATAGTCTGGTGCTGTAACACACTTTTCAAGAAAACACTGTAGTCTGAAGGATTTAAACCCCAAAATTATATGGTTTACGAGCAAGAGAACATGCACATTTACGGCGTGCACGACGAAAAGCCTCAGCAATTTTGGAACCAATATTTGCCTAAAATATGCAGTTCTCGAATCCCCCAGCAGCTCCTCCATCACCACCCGAGCCGAGCGGCCACCCCTGCTCCGGTTTAACACCCACCGTGTGGACACCAGGAGACCAACAGCCTTTTTAACATCCCTGGCCAAGCCAAATCACTGACAAGTCACTTTTCACTCCGTATTGCAAGTCAACGGGGCAACCCTGGTGTTTTTTCCCCCGTTACACACATGTACCGCACCTCGTCTCGGAGCCGTTTGGATGCTGATACAAGATTCATAACGTCTGTCAGGATCTGCAATTTTTCCTTTTGTTTTATGAGGTCAGGCAATATTACCTGCACTGATGTATTCCATTTCCCCAGCTGAAAACCTTCTCATTTGAGCACGACAGGTTGAGGGAGTCATGATTTTGCAACCTCGCATGCGAAACGCGGCGCGAGGGGGCAGGTGCCTCACCCCACGCTCTCCTTTTGCTCTTGTCCACTGGCAACAGTAAATTAAACTGTCAAAAACGGAATTGTCCTGTCATCAACAAAGCTACGGCTTCGCAAGTATTGCAACATTGGGTATGGTTCTAATTCTGCGTTTCCCCGCACCTGTAATTTCATCAGGAGCCCGTGCTGGACCATGGCGAGCGGCTGGCCAGGGGACAGCGGCACCGCCGCCTCCTCGGGAGGCTTGATGTGGCATTTCAAAGGAAGAAATTAACAAACAATACCGGAAATTTGTTATATCTATATCTATCTATATATATATATATGTATATGTATATATATATCTATATAAAAGAGGCGTTTGGCTTGAGGTTCTGACCTCTTGCATCACTACACGGCCCAGGGGAGGGCAGGGGACACTCACACCAGCACCAAAGGACCAAAATTTGAGCACATGTAAATGCATTAATCACGCAGATAAAGCGGGTTTGCCCTTCAAAACCTCGTGTGTCTTTTTCTTCGGCCGCTCCAAAGACCAAGAACACGCCCAAGAAGTTTCATCTCCCACCTAATGGGTTTATCCCAACACGCGTCGCTTTGGGAGGCGACGGAAAAGACAAGAGTTTTGGGAGAGTAAACCCAGGTCACTTCATTTCAAATTTAGAACATTCAAACCGATGTTTCCTTTGGCCGTGCAGTTCTCCAGGGGTCATTGTAAAGGAACACGATTAATCATAATCTTCATTCCAGGATGGAATGTGGTTTCAATTCTTCACTTGAAGATAATTTTTTTAACCCTCTTTACATCTGTTTGAGTAAGTTACTGACCACATATGTTACACACACATAGAAACTGCCCAGAGTGCACGCATGCTCAGAAAAATATTGCCAAAACATGGTGTAAAAGCGTAGGTAACTAAGCAGAATATCCAGCAGAAGTACTATACAAATTACCATCATTAAAGTGAAGGGGAGCATCTCTTTTGATATGCTGATAAACAAGAAAAAAGGGCTTGTTGTTATTAATTCAGTGTAGCAATCAAATATTGTTTTAGATTACCTCTATAAAAATTCCAAGCTTATCAATCATTAAACTGTGGACAGAAAGTTAAATTGAGATAAGAAATCATTTCATGCAGCTTAATGCAGTCAAAGTGACTCAATATTCCTTTATTAATTCTCATTTAATATCACTTTGAATTGCCACCATTATTATCCTACAGTATACGGAAGGCTCTGTGTAATTAGTCTGTATTAAGCCCTTTTTATTTATAAGGAGCCAAATAAACAAACCCACTTTAATTACCTGGGTGCCACAATATTGATCTGAGCATCACATTTTCATATGACTCTTTTTTTCCCCCACAGGCCATTTGCACCGAAAGCCGCTCCGCTAAGAGGAACTGGGATGGTTTTGGGGACGCCGCTGTTCTCCCGCAGCCCCCGGGGCCCCGAGAACGTCACCAAAAGAGCCCAAAGTCAGGGGAGGCGGGGAATCCGCTCCCTCCCAAACCTCCTCCTCTCCCACTTCAGTACACGGTGTTAACGACGTACGAGTTTTGAGGTCATTAAGTAGGAGCGGGGATTGAAAGGGAGACGGGCGCTCTTCCCGGAGATGCCGATGTCAGCATTTCAAGTACTCTCCTAATCCCACAATGCAAGTTTCAGCATTATTGTCTCAATTTAACTTGCATTAGTACCTCGCACCTTGATTACACTGCTGGGGTGGTAATCTTCGCCTGCATATGCCATCATTACTTATGTCAAGCCTCTCGAGTTGTTATGAATACTATGTTGTTTTACGAGAGAGAGGAAATTAGTGCCAGTCCCCCAGAGTTTTGGGTGCTTAACACTGAAGCACTACACAGCCCTCTCAAATCCCACAACAAATCCTTGTTTAGTGCCACACGGAGATAAGGACTTTGCAGCAACATCCCGGCATAAATAACCCGCATCCCTCTTTATTCGCAAAATGTCACAAAAAAACCCACAAAAAACAACCAAATCTCCCTTCTGTAATTCTATTTCTGTTTGTATTTTCCGCCCAAAGATGGCTCGGATGCATTAAGTCGCCAAGAGTGGGATGTCCCGCATCCCAATGCCGCTGCATCGCGACACCGAGCGCAGCGAACCCGACGTATTTCCCGATCACCTCAAAATGCAGTTTTAGATACGTTTTTAATCAAAATGAACTTATTGAGCCCGGGGAAAGCGCGCTGTATTGAGATGAGCCTTCCCCCAGGAGTGCAATAAAGGGAGAAATCGTTGCCTCGCACGTATCGCCCTCTCAATGTTTTTTTAAACATGATCCACTATGTTGTTGGAAAGAATGATTTTACAGTGTTGTAGGGATTTTTGCATTGTCTGTTTATTCTGTTTACACAGCAAATGAAACCTCCGATATGAATAGGTGAACTCCCCGGGGAGAAAAAGAAATTCAGAAATGATGTACAGATGGGGACACGGAAACCGAATATAAATGAACGTGCCCTCAACAGCCACATCTGGAGCAGAGCAGGCCAAATAAATAATTTTGACATTAAAAAAATGAAAGATCAAGCCCTATAAATAGCAGAATAAGTTTCCTTTAATGATATTACTTTGTGTTATAATTGAAGCGACACCTAAAAGAAAGCTAATT
>NC_088607.1:1885000-2027500 GCF_036013475.1 Columba livia
TTTTTATGCTTTTACAGAATATAATTAAGTCTCTGTTGATTAAGTGTGTAGATGAGGCACGGTTGGATGTGGTACCAAATGAGGACTATGCTACAGAAAGGGGTTCTCCACCCAGCACAGGGTACACCAGCTCGCCTACGGACTCTTGAGTGATACAAAGAGAATCTCTCTTATTTTAGACACAAACATCACAAATTTTCCCCTTGGATTAAACATTACAGCTGAAGCGGAGCAGACCAAGTTCCACTATAGGAAACGAAACCCCTCAAGCCTGGAACAAGGTGAACATCTACAGAAAGATATAAAGGCGTAAATAATTCATTTCTAAATCAGGCATCATTACACTACATCAAAGAAGGGGTTAATGCACCCATCTCTTCAGCCCAACAGGATCCAGACCGATACCTACAGATATCAATGTTTTTATCTTTGGATCTAAAGTTCTTGGTATTTTAATTCTCCCCACAAAGCTGTGACTGCGGAGGGAGCAGGTTTGGGAGAAGCAATGCAGATATTTACCTAATTTACTTCATTTCATTCCTAAAGAACATCAACTAATTGCAGTAATGGATGGTTTTCAGATGCGTTCGACGAGCAGAAAAGGAGGCTCAGCATCCACCTCGCTCCAGCCCAACACACATCTGCTCCAGGTACCAGCACCTTTTGCATTTCCAGCCCCTAGACCAGAGGTTTCCAGCCCAGGACACACAGAAAACTCACCTGCAGGAGCAGACGAGCTGTTTATCGCTCTTCGCTCAATATTTCTCAGTGGTTCCCCACACACCATGATGCTGACCAATATCAGATCATTTCATGTACACAGGGAGACATTCCCACTACCTCCCATCACAATTAAAATCACTGCTACAATTATTTGCCGGTTATTTCTAATATTTTTCCCAATGAAATCCTTAATTTTGCATTTAGAACTTTAATTAAACCTTTTCTTAAGGGTGGGTTAGCAGAATTGCATTGCAGCATCTCTTAAAACTTCTCTTAAAACTCAAGACTTCACATGGGTCCACCCCACTGTGGTGGTAAATCAAACCTATTATTGGGCTGGACGGTCAACTTCAGACAAATAGAAGACACAGCTAAGACTATTAAAGCTTTCAATAGCAAATTCAGCCTGTGACAATAAAGAAGTCACACGTTTTTTAATAGCAATGATAAAGAAAGGCAACATATTTATTTATGGCAGGCTCAGTTATTCTACATGGAACACAATTTCTATGCACTTCACTTTATGGCAGCGTTATATACTACAGGTATTTGTGCATAGCGACTCCAGAAAGTACACTAGTTACACAGTGATGTACACACTAATCTACCATAAAAGATGCATTTCTAATTTTAAGTAGAACCCCACACAAACCTAAACACCAGATACTTTAAGATACATTATCTACACGACAAGCCACATTTCATAATTTCTATGCGTTAAGTGATCGCTAGCACTATAATCTAATGAAACAAGTTCTCTTACACTGCCTCCTTGATTTTTTATTTCCTCCCCTCAATACATCTTAAAACTTTTGAACTCCCTTGCAGCAAGCGTAACAGCTAGGGAATTAGGTGCAAAATATAATTCTGACCTAGTCATAAGTTGTATTTTTGGCTCAAATAAGTATTATCTGAACGACAAAAAAAAACAAATCAAATCCAACTAACCTGTAGAAGATGCTAATCCAATTGAGTAAACGCAGGAACTACAGAAGTACAGACAAATAAGGCTCTGGAAAGGGTTTTACCAAAGCAGTCGTATCAATGAGGAATGAAACGCCTCTTGTTTGGCTTTTCCCCACAACCCTCGCCAACCTATTTAGGACAGTTTGGTCCATAAAATCAGCGGAGGTTTTGTGCTTCCCGGTCGGGAGCTCTCCCGCTCCAATCTCAGCCTTTCTGTGCTCTTCAGGCACCCCAACAAACAACCCTTGGCTTTCCACCCGCCCAACGAGCCAACTCGCGCTGAGCGCCCGCACGTCCCTTCCCGCTGAAAGGACAGTTGTCTGCCGTGCATTTGCTGCCGGATTAGCCTGCAGAAAGACCTTTACTGAATATTAGACAGTTTTCAGCCTTTATTTAAGACTGTTTTGTCAACACGCAGGAATTATTTTCAACAGTGACTCTATCTTGTATAACACCGCTGTTCCCTCCCATCCTGATGCCACCGGCAAATTTAGGAACGGTGCGAGCTCAAGCTAGTAATATTTTTCTAGACGGCAGCAAAAGCGCCATCTGAGGATGCCCAAAGTCTCCCTAAAAATCAGACCATCTTCCTCTTCTCGCTTATGTAAAAAGCAAAATGTAAATTGATACAACCATAACTAACCAGATCCACAGCGGCTGGCACATCCTTCCTTGTTACCAAGTGCTTGCAATGTAAACTTGAGAACACAACAAAGGAAAAGCCAGTCCTATAATTTCGCAGGTTCATTTTATCCTTTACTTGAGGCGTCTCTGCTCCTGGTAGGAGCTCCGAGCTCCTCCCCGTGTGATCCCAGAGCTTGTGCAGCTCCATGCATTTCCAAACGTGTCTGTGACTACAAGAGCTTGAGCCAGTCCCTTAAGTATCCTCAGATTAAAACCATCAGGCCTTTTAAAACAGGCAAGACTCTAACAGTAGATCTCCTAGGCTGAGATCTTATCCATTTTCTGCTGGTATTAATTGTGCTAAACATCTGCTCACTTTTGATTTTTTTTTTTTTTTAATTGAAAACAAATGCAAAAAGTCATTGAACACTTCAGTCTCATTTGCTAATAGCTCCCTGCTTCCCTCAAGTAGCAGACCAAACACTTTACTTGGTCTTCCTCTTATTATTAATGTACTTACCAATCGATTTCTGTACGTCTCTTGCTAGTTCCACCTGATTTTGTACCTTCCTTCCTTATTTTGTGCCTGTACACGGGTGCTATTCCCTTTGTATTACTGAAGCGAGCTGCCCGTTCTCTTTTCTTTCTTGTGTTTTAGGTCTTTGAATGTCCAGCTCCACGTAGCCACACAGATTTCACCAATCTTCCTTCTTTTCCCCATGCTGAAACTTCTCTCTTGTTTAATTAGTGATGGATCTCAACAGTTTTGTCTTGAATGTCCCTCCTGTAAGAACTTGGCCACCCATCGGAGACCATTAAACCCCGTTTGCTCAAAGGGCACTGCTCTCATTTCGCACATTGTCCTGTTTCTTCTTGAGGACTGTGGTTCATCACTTCCCCGGTCCCTCATGCTGAGTCTATCTTACAGCTTTGCATCATGACTCAATAGCAGAATGAAAACCCAAGGGCTTCTTTCCCCTTTTCCCCATGCCATAAAAACATCAGCTCGTTTCAAACATTTTGCTGCGTTTGTCCCCCAACTGTGGAGTTAAACCCTCCTTATGTCCTAGACTTGGATGTTCCACACTCTGCTTTGTCCCGTTGATGGGGGACTTTATCTTAGCAGTACCTGTTACCCTGATTTGAATTCCTGTGAATTCTCACAACATAGAAAAGCAAATCTATGACAAACTAGTTAACAGGAGGAGAATGAAGAGTGCCAGCGAAGATATTTCACTTGAGGCAATCAGAACATATTAAAAATGTAAAACACTTACAAAATGTCGGCAGCTCCTGGTACAACCAGGCAGGACACCCAGTTTTCCAAGACACTATGTGGACTCCTATGCAGGATCTATTTTTTGCCAGATTTCCTCAACTGATACCTCCCTACTTCAGCACAGGATTCTACTGCACCTCTTAGACTATCGTAACAAAACTAGAGACTTCCACAGAACCCATTTGTGTCCAAAATTTGCACCAGCCTTTATGTATTATCTGTCTTTAGTAAGACTAGACCACCAGTCTGTCTTTGCTTTATCTAGGATATTCAGCTTTATGCACAGAAAAGAGACCTTAGTTACCAATAACATCAGATTTAGTAATGAATCTGAACAATACTATTGTATTCCTTATTTTGTATACTTTCTATAAACGGAACAACTCCAGTTCACGGCTCTGATATTTAAAGGGGGAATGCTTGTCTCCTACCAAAAAATGTAGGAAATAAGTGTTTGTTTCTTTAAATTCCCACATGCAATGGCAGGTGGAATTGTATTATTGCCCTATGAATATTCTGGGTGATATGTGCTCACCCCTTACGTTAGTGGGATTAGGGCAAAAGGAAGTCAAAATAATCTGTGTTAATGGATCTTGAAAATTGCCATGTAAAGATAAGCTTATTCACAGCCAGAAATCAGGAAACAGCGCTCTCTAACCCACATGAAAATGAGTTTACCTTGGGAAGAGTTGCTTACGTGGTGCGAATTTATTCACCATTATTATACATTCAAAATACTTCCATACAATGATCATAAAGACACATCCACTCAGCCACATGTGAGAACAGCAACGGTAAATAAATACAACCTGTGCCTTAAGGGGGATGACGAGCATACAGAATCTATAGAGACTGCTTTGGGGAGCCCACCTGAGGGACAGGAGACAATTAAGACAGTTCTGAAATATTCCGAAGTGGTTCTTGGCCACCCCTGGTACGTTTTCTGCCCCCGTTTGTGGTTCCTGGGGAGGGAAGACGTCCCTTGGAAATGCTGATGGCAGGAAAGCTGATGAGATCCCCCACTGAACAAACCCTCTCCATAAAATTATAAAGATCCATACTTTTTAGGCTTTTTTAGGCCTTTTTGGTCTCACCACGTCCATTGTCGCCCCCCAAGAACAGCTGGGTTTGAAGATCGCTAAAAATCAGACCTCTACAAACACTTCAACCAGAGTCTCTACATGAGGGCAAACCATACTAATGTATCTGAACCCATACGATAAACCTGACCTACGGGTCAATCTGTTTTGCATAGCCTAAAAAGAGATCAGTTTTCTCCTCAGAACAACCACAGCCGGATTTAACACTATTTCCAACTCTCGCAGCAGTTAAAGGCTTTAGGGTTGGATTACTCAATGTAATCAGTGACACTGAACACATTTAACTGTTCAAAACCCACATTTTGGTACCTTTCCTATGGAGACAGGAAAACTTTGCGCCCTTTTCATTTAAGTAATTTGCTTTCTTACTTGACACTGGAATACGTATGTTGCTAACAAAATTAACCAACCTAGAAAACGCAGCAATTGCTTTATCGGGATGCCCATACAAACCTCATCTCCAGCCCCCAAACTCAAAATGCACTAAATTACATGACAGCGAGTGGGGAGCAGAAATAAATCCCCCATAGTGCGAAAAAATATACATCTAAAGACACCTTCACACAGGAACTGCGGGATTTAAACCTCAGACTTTCCTGAACCACAGCAACCCAAAGCTGGGTGTTTTATTTCACATACAGCCTCCATCTAGCACACCAAGGAAAGACTCTCAGGCTGTTGGGTTTATTACAGCGTTACAAAGTGGGGTTTGGTTGTTGGGTTTTATTTTGACAGTAATTTTTGCTGTGAATAACAAGCGTGGTGCTGGAGCAGCCTGCGGAGCAGGGTCCTTGGCCTCTCTGTTCACAGCGACGCTGCCCATGCAGGTCAGATGGGAATAGTCCAAAATGCACCAACACACATTCTTGTCTCCTCAGAACAGTGTTTTTCACACTATTATAGTTACGAGTGTAGCAGGGTTTACACTTAGATTTCATTTTTCAGAGGTGCACAATTATGAAAATTCGCCTCAGCTGCCTGCACACACCGCACGTACGGACAACTCGAAAAGCAATGAAGCAAGTGTGTTTAAATCAGCTATTCTGCTCTATTTGTGATGTGGGTTACAGCAGCACGGGATGTGCAGCTCTCCAGGTCTGCATCTGCACACGGCCGTCGCAAAATTGGAAACAAAACCCTATTTCCCACCCTATTGCCGCTGCGTTTCCTGCTGGAGCCGAACCCTCCGCATTCCTCCCACAATAAATAGCAGGAAAAAACTGTTTACACTCTGTTGCCATCAGATCCCAATGTCACATTTTCTTCCAATATTTGTCTGAGAAACGTGGGAAGCTCGAAGTGATTTTTTTGGTGCGTGTTCAACAACGCTAACTTGATATTTCTGATCAGCCCAAATGACGGTGAGACAAATGCAGAATTTACACCAAGCTGCTCGCAGGGCAAGCGGCATTTCTTGTGATATTATAATAATTATACCTACGATTTGCCCCAGCAGCCAACACCTGAGCAACTGGAACTGCCTCTTCACACACAGCTGGGACAGTCCTACCCCCAGCAGCAATTTCTTTAAAATATATATATATATATATATATATATATATATATCCATAACTCATGCCATGGTAAACCCGGAATGTGGAAATCCTCTCCCTGCACCAGCTCTTACACTCGATGGGCTAAAGTTAGGGATACACTTCTGGGAAGAAATATTCTCACCGTTTAAGGGGGAGATTCTGCATCTCCTCATTATTACCAGAGCACCCGTTCTAACCAAAATGAAGTCTAATTACAGGAAGACATTAATATCGCTGGATTTTATATGGATTTGTAGATTTGAGTAATCTCTGCCACCAAAACAGCTCTGGCCACAGAGACTTTAGGGTTATTAGTGCCCAACAGACGTGGCTTAAAGATTCAAGGGGTAGGAGAGTTTTGTTCTTTTAGGAAAGTCTAATTTAATGCCTCGCTCAGAGAAGACGCGACATCCCAGCGCTATTGGGGACTCAGCTGAGCCTTCACGAATGCGGCCATTGGACTTGAAAAACAAAATGTTCCATGTTTCGGTTATCTGCCTAAAATCACCTCATTTGCTGGAAGAGACAAATCTCTGCTGGATCTCACACAGCAAAAGAAACTCAACAAATTGTAGAGTTCGCACAAGTGAAGTAACCACCAGCCATGCAGCTGTGGAGTAAAATGAACGTAAATACAGACAGAGTTAAACTATCAGATACTTTGCAGAAAATGTTCATCTAGAAATCCATTTAAAACCCAACCATTGGTAAATTTGATGTCCAGTGAGTATTATGGAAAGCTGCTGAGGTCTCTGCTGTGATTGTGCATTCTGGAGGGTAGAAGGTTCCTTGGTGGTTCCCCAGCCCAGGACAGCAGAAGTCCACACTGAGCATACCCTCAGACTGCAGCATAATACCTCTAGTTATTTTTAGTCAATAAAAGGGAAAAAAAACCATAAATACCCAAGTGTGTCTGACAAAGAGGGACTGGAAGCACTGGAGGATGTTGAAATGTTGAGACAGAAAGCTGCTTATTTCATTCAATTTGAGAGGTGAAGAGGGAACCGGCCACAGTTGGGAGGCAGGAATAAAAACTCCAGGCACCGGTCTCGTGAGACGACCGCCAGCGCTCATCCAGAGCTGGTGACACTCTGGCTCTCCTCATGAAAAAGGCAATTCTGCTTCCCAGAAAAATATTCGGGCACTGGGGATTCAAGAGGACGAGGCTCTCAAGGCGATTTCTGACTTTCTAACCCATATTAATATCTACAGTTATCAAACCCAGAACTTCAAACTGTGACTTTGCTACAAAGACGATTTCTCAGAAAACACAAGAAGATGCCTCTTTTCTCATATATTTACAGCTGGAGGAATCCTATCCATTAGCCAATCCTCGCCCAAGAAAATGTGCTGTTCTACTGGAGCTTAGCAGAGAAGTCTTGACAGGGCTGAAGCTGTATTATACAGCTCAACCTACACTAGCAGTTGAAAATATTCTGAAAATCATTTAAAATAACACTTGAGTTTACAGAAGCAGCACATAAAACAAAGATCTTGATTCAGCAGAACAGGAGAAAAGGTTTAGAGCCATTTTGTTAGTTTTTAGAGTATCTAAATTCACCCTTTATGGCATATTTTTGTTCATTTCACTGGGTGTTGTCTTTGATATACATAAAATTGACCTTGTGCATGGGGCTTGAAATACCTGACATTCCATCTCCCCCTTTTAAAAATCAACCCCGAGGTGCATTGTAATTAGATAAATCTCCCTAAGAGTGAGAACAGGACATAGGGGAGATGCTTTGGAAAAGAACGGTTGGGTCCTAAGAAAACGCACAAAACGGAGCAAAAATTTTCGATGAGTCATCTGAAAAGAGAATTTCCGCCCTCCAAAGGAAGGACAAACAGCATCGAGACTTGGAAAACGGCATTTTTTAAGTTGTAGGACTTTTCAGTTTTGTTTTTCTGCCATTGGAAAGAGACGGAAACAATTACAGAAGAGATGGGGTGAGCATTTCTAAAAGAATGGAACACGAATGGCAAACGCAAACACTTAGTGCGGGCTGAAATTAATTTTGCATTGTAGCCTTTTGCACTTCTGAGGAAATTAATTCTGGGAAATACAAGAGGAGAAGCCACTGGCTTCTCTCCAGTACCTCCTCACAGTCATCTGCTTCAGAATCACATATTTATTTTGGATGAATTACTCATTTCTAGTGTTTTGAACAGCTAAGACAGAGAGCAAAATATTGACATTAAAGACTAGACACCAGTAGAGGAACAACTGCTAACTGTTTGCATGCAAAATGATTTTTCCTTAAAAGGACCAACAGCAATTAAAAAAAGGCGGTTGAGGTTTTGGAAACCATTCAAACTTTTGTCCAAAGAAGCGTCTATAGTTCCGAAACAAACTACCGCCCACTCACTGCTAACGAATGACTCCGAATCAGGTATTACAGACAGGGTTTGACTTACACACTCACTTGGGGTGAGCAGATGGTTCGGGTCACTCGCACCGAGTGACTGGTCTTGTGAAAGGCACACAAATGTTCTCCTTAACTGCAACTGATCTCTAAACAGGAACAGGGCTGATGATCCTAAGGCTCAAATTTTAAACAAATACTCGTGCAGAATGCACAAAATAATGTTTTTAGTAGATGAATATCCATATAGAACCCTCAGAGATCAACAGTTGCTCGTGTTGTCCGCTCACTTGAGTAGGAGCCCCCAGGGCAAAATAAAGTTGGTGTCTCCAACAAAATAAAACTTAATTCCTATCTCTACATCACAGAATCCCAGGATGTCAGGGGTTGGAAGGGCCCTGGAAAGCTCATCCAGTGCAATCCCCCCATGGAGCAGGAACACCCAGATGAGGTTACACAGGAAGGTGTCCAGGCGGGTTGGAATGTCTGCACAGAAGGAGACTCCACAACCCCCTGGGCAGCCTGGGCCAGGCTCTGCCACCCTCACCCCCAACAAGTTGCTTCTCATATTTAGGTGGAACCTCCTGTGTTCCAGTTTGCACCCATTGCCCCTTGTCCTGTCCCTGGTTGTCACCAGAAGAGCCTGGCTCCATCCTCCTGACACTCCCCCTTTCCATATTGATCCCCAGGAATGAGTCCCCCCTCAGTCTCCTCTTGTCCAGCTCCAGAGCCCCAGCTCCCTCAGCCTTTCCTCACACGGGAGATGCTCCACTCCCTTCAGCATCTTGGTGGCTGCGCTGGACTCTCTCCAGCAGTTCCCTGTCCTGCTGGAACTGAGGGGCCACAGCTGGACACAATATTCCAGGTGTGGTCTCCCCAGGGCAGAGCAGAGGGGCAGGAGAACCTCTCTGACCTACTGACCACCCCCTTCTAACCCACCCCAGGTACCATTGGCTTCCTGGCCACAAGGGCCCAGTGCTGGCTCATGGTCATCCATCCTCCATCAAACATTTTGACACACGAGCGGTTAACAACTGCATCTTGTTCGTGCTATTAGATGCACTCACTACTGTGCTGCAATGTGAATTCAGTTCAAATTTGAGGCCTCATCCTGACATCTCCCCCTCGCTCAGCCCCAACCGGCCGCCGCTCCCAGGGAAGTTCCGTTTGTTCCAACACCGTGTCTGCGCTTCACGAAGTTGTAAACCGTACGGTAACGTTCTGCCTGCCCAGCAACAGGAACAATTTCTATTTGCATGGTAATGAGACATTTTATTTGACAAGGTGTCGAAGGAAAAGATGCGATAACTTTAACAGTTGGGTGTTACACTCTAAAACCCTTCAACGAATGTGGGCAAAAACATTGCTAAATATCAAACTTCATGCGAGTGGAGCATGGAGCAGGAAAAGAGACCCAAGTATTACTGAAAACCAATCAGAGCACCCATCTGTATTAGCTGAAATATTAAATTACACAGGAGAAGGGAATCTATTGCATGGTTTTGCTCTAGATAACTCCCACGAGGTAACGAAGGCCACCAAGACAGACAGACAGACAGGGTGGCAGCAGAGACAGACATGGCCAGATTTCCATCTCAATCCCCAACCCAAATGAACTTGGACTCTGCTCTAACCAAGAGCCCCAATGTCAACTTTAAATAATCTAATTAACCTGAAGTTTGCTATCTCCTCCCTTTTCTGCTCTACAAATAAAAAAACTTTGCCTCTGCTTTAGGAAAACCATATTGGATCATCCGTATTGCTGGAAATGTGATATTATCTTTGAGCTCAGACGTGCAGCTTGAATAATGACACAGGCATTTGACTGGATGATAAGCAGAGATCTTATTTCCTCTGCAAGGAAGTGCTGAGGAATTTAACTGAGGCCAGTGCAGCAGAGGTGTTTGGATGGGTTAGAGAAGTAAAGATTGCATGGCTTCCCCAACCCAGTGAACCAGGGCAGATCACTGATAACACCGAAAAATGACCTGAAATATTGGCCTAGATTCAAATTATTAAAAAAAAAATTAAATATATATATATATGTATATATATATACACACGTGTATATATATGTGTATATATCTATACATACGTATAGATATATACACATATATATATATATATACACACGTGTATATATATATATATACACACACACACAATTATTAGGTAACCAGTGTTTAACTGACATCCCTCCAATTAGTGGAACCATGTTTCCCAGGCCCTAAAGAAAAACTCAATCAAACAGCAGTACAGACAACAAAACAAAACAGTATTTAGCTTAAGGTTAATATGAAATAACAGACACACGTTTAGAAACTTCACTGAAGTTCTGCAAACAGAGAGATGCTGCTCTTTGGTTATTTCTTTTTAAGACAGCTGAGCTCAGCTAAATTATCCAAGGCACAATTCAGAAAGAGGTTAGAAGAGGTACTGGGAGGCCTCGTCTACCAGCACGCTCCATCTAGAAATGAGGCATTTCGGTATTTTTGCAGCAAAACGAGTATTTCGCTGGACAACAGGGAAGTCACTACAAGCTGCTGCTGTCCACAGCAATTGCTTTTTCCCTGCATGTCGGAGATGCTGAGCTACGGCCACAACGCCCACACTGCTCACAACCTGCAGCTCAACTCATGCAACAGAACCTAATCCGGCATCACCCACCCTCACCCGTGCCGCAACGCTAATTAAAAAACAGCAGCAAGCGTCGCATCAGTTTTTCTAACAGGCCAACCCTACACAGCCAAGGCTTCTACTTTCTCTAAGGAATTTTTTCTACATGTATTTGGGTGAACTCCACAAGCAGTTTTGAGGTTTGTACATTCACACCCCAAACCACCTGTGCTCGGGTGAACATTACAGGTCCACTTCAAGGCAACAGAACCAAAGAGACACGGCACTTGCTGACAAAACTGTATGTATTTGTGTTTCGTAGGTTTTGCTTTGCAGGGGAATTTGCATGCTTGTATTCCATCTTCAAAGATAATATTTATGTGGTTTTGCTTGTTACTCTGTGTATAAGACACACCAAGTTCTTCAGCCTTGGTAAAGTCACACTGAACAGCAGAGTTTTGAAATTCCCTTATACTAAGCTTTGATGTGAGTGGTCACACATGCTCTACTTGACCTGGTGTCCCTGCGGACTGTCATTGCCAAACACTTTAATAACGGGCTATGACAAACTGCAGGACAGATGATTATGTTACAGCCTCTCCATACCCTGCCAAAAACGCCCCGAATTGTGCCAGTCAGTGACGAAGCCCATGGAGTTGTCTTCAGTTTCCTTCTTCCCTTTCCTCCATCCAAAATCTTCTATTGTCACGGGGAACAAAGGTCCCCAAACCCCACCAGGGGAGGGGAGGACCATGTGCCAACACCCGAAGAGGGTGCACCGTGAAGATGATGCCATGCTGGAGTTCAGCATCACCACCACACCGGAGCTCACAAGTTCCTGTATCGCAAGCACCGTTATTTTGATTCATACGTTTTGACCGAAGCAAACACCGAGAGCAATTTGTGTAATAAAACGACGGAAAGTTAAACAAGGGTAAGCAAACGGCAGGAAATCCATCACCGGAGAACACGACATCCAACAAGCGCGGCCCAAGGAACAAAAGCAAGAGGTGAAGACAACAAGGAAACAGCAAGAACACATCCAGTGCGTACAGGAGGGAGAGCAGAGCGAGGGCAAGAAGCCAGACACATCACACACAACACGAGTAAATAAATCACAGGAAGTGAGATTAAAACCCGAATTAACCGGAGGAGGGGGAGAGCGATAGCACCTGCATAGAGGTGTCCGCCCCACGGAGATTAATATCGCACAGTCTATGGAAAGTCTGATTTGTGGTGGCTGAGCAGGGAAAGTCACAAAAGATTCACATTTCAAAATCAGAGAGATAAAATAAAATAATAAGCGGTGTCATTATTCCCTGGTTTTTAAACTGCCCATCTGAAAAAACAACAGGACCGCTCAAAGAAGCTCATCCTAATTCGGGTTTATATGACAATAAAATCATGCTTTAGTTCTGTTTTGAGCTGTGGTTGAATAAGGCAAATTTAAAACCAAACGGTTTGAAACTGTAAAACATATATGGAAAAAATACTCAAAGTTTAAATTCTGTCGTATTCCAGCCAGCGTATTTTCTAGACTTACTAAAAATCCAAACCGGAAAAACTTTAGTTTCACTGGGTTGTTATATGTTATTTGTTTTATTCTATACACAGTAACCTGAGGTTTCAGATGAATATCAACTGTTCTGCTGGTGAGTATCCTGCGATGTATCAATGTCCCAAAGTCTCCAACCACAAATCAAGTTCACTTCAAGCATCACAGTCCCATTCTAAAGAGGAATAGCAGGAACACGAAGAAAAATTTATACAAAATAGCGCTTCCAAAAATATTCAAGGATGGTTGTGATATTTTCCTATGTAATGGTTCCGCCACTCGATGCCCTCACGTAAAGGAAAGCGTGGGCACAATCCGGTGCCATTTCCATGCACTAAATGGAGCAGATTATCGAGAGGCAAATGTTGAAGAATAATTTAAAAGAAGACCATCATAAAGTATAGCCATAGGCACAGCCATACAACATTAGCCTATAGTCTCAATTCCGGCTGTTTATAGATCACATTTTAAGAACTTAAGTGGGATACGATGGGATCTTACATTGGGAAGGTGATGGCATCATCAAGGCATCTAGTACAGGGGCGGATAAAACTGCCGACTTTTAGTAATTTGGTATGAAACAAATTCCTTGCCACTAAAGTAACAGCAAAAATAGTCCAGAGAATAATGGTATGGAAAAAAAACATAGGAACTGCCAATCCTCCTTTCCCTCAGGTTTTCCAACCACCTGCCGGCAAACTGCATTATACAGCTTTTTCTTTCTTAAATATAAAAGCCTCGTGAGAAACGAATTGAATAAAATCAAAGTATTCTCGACATTTTCCAGAGCGTGTATTGATCACGGGATTTTCAGGTTAAAAAGCGGCACGGGCGCTGCCGGTACCCGTCTGTGCGCACAGCGTCGCGGGGACGGCGAACGCACGAGGCAGCAAACAACGCACGGCAAGTTTCAGTTTTAGATACGCGAGAGCGCAAAATTAATGAGCGCCTTTGGAATAATAATTTGCAGACTTCACAGAGAAACCAGGGAAAATTATAAATGCTGTTGACCTAGAAGAAGTAATAGAGAATTCAGTATTCAGTACTGAAGAACAATTTATAAGTGAATAAAGTCTAGCATGCAATATGACTGCTTTCTGTTGACAGATGGCAGAGAAGTGTCTTCTCCATTCTCTCTCATTAAAATAATTATGGCAATGTATGTTAGCCTCTCTTCAAGCCTGGCATTTTCACAGCACATACAGGGGCATCATCATTGTAGGAATAAGGTTAAATAATAATGGAAACGCATTGCTGGCATGCAAAGGGCATTTGATATTAAACTTACCTGCTTCCAGAAATAACAGCAGGCAGAAATTTGTTAGCTGGGAGTAAATGAAATTATTTAACTTATTTTAACAGGAGGTTAATTAGAGCTCTCCACTAACTTGAGAACGCGTCTCAAATCCAGGTCAAGCCAGGCTTGGCTGATGAGCCTTTGCCTTACGCAACCACTCCAGAACCCGCCTCGTTGCTCCTTTTTACCTTCCCTGCCAATTGCTCACTGTAAAACTGCAAATCAGATGCAGTCCAGTGTGAAACTCCTTCCACAGCTGTCAAATAATAAAGTCTGCAAAACTACGGAGGAAAAAATTAGGTTACCAGAAGCCATGTAGAAATATTCCACGTTCAAGCGTATTTCTTGGCGTTTCTTGCATTGTGGCCGCTGCTCCCCCAAAACACCAAGAAGCTGGTTACCCCCTGCGCTGCTAATTACTCCAATGGGTAGTTAGTGGCAGGAGTTAATTACCAGCGGGTAACGGGGTGTTCCAATACCGTAAGTCAACGTCCCCGCCGCAATGTGTGACACTAACACCGCGTGA
This sequence comes from Columba livia, assembly GCF_036013475.1. Taxonomy (NCBI): domain Eukaryota; kingdom Metazoa; phylum Chordata; class Aves; order Columbiformes; family Columbidae; genus Columba; species Columba livia. The sequence continues at coordinate 1,899,585 of NC_088607.1, forward strand.
TGTCACGGCGGAGCAAAAATTACCCGGTGTCAGCACTGTATGCTCGGCCGTTCCTCGCTGCTGTTCTCCCCAATATGATTCACTTTCATTATTTATGAGACTTGTCTCACTAACCCTCAGCAACGGTTCCAAATAATGATAGGAATCTGTCAGTGTAGGATTGTATTTCTCAAAACAATAACCACAGTTCCTGGAAATGTCAATATGTCAATTGAGGGTAACACATCTCTCAATAAACCAATATTTTGTAAAAACAAAACAAAATCTAAAAAAAGAAAAATAGAATATCATGCACAGAAAAGGGAAATTTGAGCTCCAGCGAGCTCTCCACATGCAGAAAAATTCATCCTTCCCGCCAGACGGTGGAGACACAAAAGCACATCTTTATTATTTCCCCAATTATGAATTGTGAAGCATTCAACATTTGAGCACCTACATCCATGAAACTCCACGAGAAAGGAAATGACAAAAGTCAAAGGGCTCATGCTACAGCAGAAACCAAACTTAGCAACGCAACGTGCAAGAAACTGTGCTAAGGACAAACCATTGAGTGCTCAACAGCTCCACCCTCAACATAAAGACTCAGAAATTCGAGCTACTCCAATGAATTTCTGCCCCACTCTTGATATCGGCCTGGCACACGTTCCATTTTACCCTCTAAAGGTGATGACCAAACCTCTGCCTTCAGTTCTAGATAACTGTTAGCTTCATGTTTCCATCCAAACACCTATTCTCCCACTTAGGCCAACACTAATCAAATATTTTTGTAATTAACTATGCAGTTCTGAAAGCATCTGTACAAGACATACATAGAGATAGCACATTCACTGATTGAATATTCGCCTACGTAAGTATTTAGGTGCTACAAAGCAAACCTTAAAAACTTGGTAAAGCCACTTCATTTTTTAGGTTACAGGTTGGGTTTTGGTTGGTTGGTTGGTTTTTTTGAAAGCAAAAGTCTTCCCACAAGGCCAAACCCCATCCAAGTGTGTCCCACATTGGTTTTCCTTCACCAGCAAAGTTAGGAAAGACCAGCTTGACCATGTTTCAAAGGAATGGAGTGAAGGGCTTTCTCAGGACACATCAGCAGCTTTAACGTACAAGTAGGGAAAGCCTGAAGGTATTTTAAATTATGCTTATATTGTCAGAGAATTTAGAAACCATATGCCATTTCCAAAATTCTGTGATGTTGAGATTTCTAACACCAGAAGGAAAAACGTTAAGAAAGCAAAGGAAAGCAAAACCAAGTTCTACAAAACTGAAGGTCTACAGAAAAATGTATTGATTTGTTAGAGGAACGTTCAACTAAAAAGCAAAATGGTTCTAAAGCACAATACAAAGAATATTAAAAGCACTAAAATTTCTGTTCCCCGTTGCAACACTCAGATCTGTGTGTTGGGAATAGGGAAAATACAGTGCATCTATTTTGAAGCATATAAATTTATCAGAACAGCAATAAATCCCTACTCATGACAAACTACAAATAACTAGACAGACCTCCCTAACAAATCATCTGGAATTTAATATTTCTAAACCCAAAGATCATCATATTTGGCTAACACAGCACATCTTTTTCCACCACTTTGCATTGACTTGGATCTGGAGTGACCCATTTCTTCCTGACTTCTCCCATGAAATTCCACTTTCTAGAATTTGCAGAGCAATGATTATTAAAGCTATGAGACCCTATTTAAGGAAAAAATAAACATACCAGCATCGCGTGACACTAGATGGAGTATGCAATGTTAACAAACAGGAGGTAAAAGTGGTGATAAAACAGTTTGTGCCTTTCAAAGTGCATAATCTCCAATTATCAAGGAGTAAATATGAAGGAGTCAGGGACGATGGCATGAAATGGCACGAGGGGTGTCTGTGGTCAAGGCCCAGATGTGCTGAGCCCCAGCAGAGGTTTGAGGAGCAAACTGCACAGATCTTCACTGTTGGGAAAACCAAATCTTTTCTCCGCCTCTAAGGGCGCAAGCCTCCCATCAGAAGGTGGGATTAATAACCAGGTCGTTTCTCAGCAATCTTCACCATCAAGGATCTCCTTCAGAGGTAGCGACCAAACGACGAAGGATATAAATATCAGAAGGCTACAGAGCTGGAGAACATAAGGGCTATGAGCAACCAGCAGCTGTCGAGATGATCTGAGATACAAGAGAAGTGAAAAGCCAAGGCGTTAACCAGGACATGTTCTGTCTTCCCAAAGGCCAGGGCTGCTCCTGGCATTTAAAACACGAGCAAACCTGATGATTTTCCCCTGTATCTTCCATTTAAAAGGGGACGATGAGTGTCTCCTCTAAGGGATGCTCGTGGTTCAGACATTCCTGACTGCTTGTTCCTCAGACTGCCAGAACACTAAGAAAAATCACCTTTCCCCCAGTATCTGATAGAACTCCAGAAGACGTCTATGCTGTCAAGTCCTTTATTCAAACAGCAGCAAGGAGAGACTATTTCAGAAACAGAGTTTCCTCGCTGTGTTTAGCGATGTGGCCCTCCAGGGTCCTCTGACCACAGCTCATAGCAGCCTCTGCTTTACTGATCACGCTGTTCCTTATCTCCATTTGGTGTTTTCCTTATTCCCCATTTCCAGGTTGCTGCTCCCCCAGCCGCTTGCTGACTCTCAGTACGCTCTTCTACACCATAATTTTGGTTATTACTTTCACAGCGGTACCTCACAAAATTATAATTGTTATACATCATGTTGCGTCCCGATCTTCTGTTGCTTCCTCTGATGAGCAGCAGCTCTCCAGCCTTCCTCTAAAAGAATCATGTTCTCCCCAGTAATCTGTGCCATTCTTGACACTGAGTCTGGATGAACAGGAGTCCATCACACTTCCAGAACTGGAAAAGTTGCACTTGCTGTTCTACTTCCATTGTCAACATGTTAGTTTATATTTCACTTGTTCACCTGTCTCATACAATATTGACAAAAATCACATTCCTTCGCCCCACTCTAGTCACCCTATTACCCCCAGATCTATTCAGATATACGTATATATATACATAAGTCACAAACCACTTAGCGTAAGTAACAGCTCTCAAATTTTTCAATTACACCGTGGGTTAATGATAAAATGCTTACTGTGGATTTATAAACTGCTTAATATGGAATTATTACAGATTTTGCACACCGTTCTGCTTCACCCAAATTAAGGTTCCACCGACTGTACTAAACAAACGTTCTACACCCATTTGTGCAAGGGCCACGCTCCAGCACCACTGAAGCGCAGCAGACAAGAAACTGAACCAAATTTGCTCTTTGCTACCAAACGGTGCAGTTTGCGGCCACATCGCTGAGAGTCCACTAGTGACAGGAGCCGTATTTATCACATAAACAAACAGCACCCCCCCAAATGAGAGAGCTAATCCCCCTCCTGCACAGCCACCGGCACATTCAGACACGGGCTGCACACCTATCAATCCACGGCAAACTTACCATAAAGCAATCACAGCTTAATTAAAGGCAGAGCGAGGTCAATATGTTCGTATGCGAGATGATTCGGTGTGATGTCACTTGGGTACAATCAATTAAAATGCACGGGATATTTTTTAAATGGGAAAAGCCAAGTAGGGAGCGTGTTGTCTACCCAAAGGTTTTGCTATGCTTTAAAAGCTTCATTTAAATATTTTTTCTTCCTTATTTATATGCACAAAAGTAATGGTTATATCAGATATTCATAAGTGATTTAGATGATTGATACCAATTTCTCTTCATAATATGACCAGCAAATAAAAAACACAGCAGTTCTAATATAAAAAAATAACATGTGACAAGGTTTCCTAAAACATTTCTATTTTGGACCTCACAAGCTAAATTGCTTTTGCTGGCCCCTTCCACCTCTCAGCATGGTTGACAGACAAATTGATCGAAACATCGGAAAATAATACGCTTGCAAAATTTCTCTGGGTGAGTTTTCAGTCTTTTGAATTTTTCATACCAGAACAAAATGAAAGATTGCCTCCTTGATTTTTCCTCCATTATGCGTCCCCATCTTATGTACTACAGGAGCATACAATACTTCAAATAGCAGCAATACATTGTAAACAAAATGTATAACATTTTTCATAGAACACCCAAGCCGTGCGAAGTTAAAAGACTGGGTAGCAGGCATCTTTGCCCTGCAGATTATGTTGTTCAATTATAATGAATTCATACATTTGAAGTTGCCTTAGGGCCTCTCATTAGACTTAGGGGTGTTTATTACAGGAAATATTGCTTGTATCATTTAAGAAGCAAGAAGGCTAGATGATTTGATTAGAAATGTTGACAGTTGAGGTGTGTAAAAAATATGTCATTCACCCACATTTTCCCCCCACTTTAATATCAGGATCCTTCATTTTTTATGAATTCTTTAACCCGTTCGCCCCTTTTCCCGCAGCTGCCGCTCCCGGGACCACCAATTCCTCACCAGAAATGGCTCTGCTGACACCAGCGTCCCCACAGCCCCCCGGAAACCACCCGCGTTTCAATCCGCACCTCGCAAAGTTTAACCGAATTATTCTCCTTGCCATCGCGAAACTGAGACAGAGTTCGTCAACTTTTGCTCTGAATTAAACGAGCCCTGAGAGACTATCTGAAATTAAAGCGCTCGGCAATGTTGATTAAGCTTAAGGGGCTCATCAGAAAGCTATGGGAAAAAAATAAATAAGAGTCATTGTTTGCTAATCTATTGTTATATTTGCTACCAAAAAAAATAATACACTTCAAGGGTAATATACCGCACTTTCAATTCCTATACTATGTAAACCGAGCTCTAAGCGTGCTATGGATGATCTTCGATATTCTTCTGCACACAATTTTCTGACACTTAATAGTCTGAGTACGAACCTCCCCAAACTTCTCGGTCACCAGCAGCAATTTTTACAGCAGCTTGAATAGTGTGGTCACTATTTTGCCAATGTGATTTCAGACTAATATGTCCCCAAAAACAAGGGCGCGTATTTTTAACGTGTGCATGTAAAATAAAGCAGCAAAAAGCATTAAGTAATTACGAGGACTGATAGCACAGGTAAGAAAACTCAACTTGTTTACCGTATATACTTTGCCCAGCTCAAACTGAGCTTGCATTCCCATATTATGATTAGCCAGAGGAAATTAAATAACATAAAATATGCATTTGAGGAGCCAAATAAGCTCTTGCGCATCTTTCGGGCTCCAGATTTGAGCACAGCACCATTTAAAAGGAATAGTAAAAAAAATAACATTAGTAAGAGTAATGCATTTGAATTTTTATAGTGGAGAAGTTTTCCCTGTGCCAGGGCCGTAATGTATTTAAATGGGATGATTGCGCTTGTAGGGACATTCTTGTTAACAGAGAGTTAAAGAAACATCAGTGGTGCTGAAAGTAATCAGTCTAAAATATGTGATGTGTAATAACAATCTTGGAAACATTTCTAACACGACTGGTAGTGCTTTTCTCCTCTGCGGACCTGGTATTTGCCATTTCATCCTGTTTGCGAAATATCACAGAATGTTGGCAGTTTGCAGCCAAATTTGAGTTTCCTACCACAAGTCGACAGAAACTGGAATTAAAAGCTCATTTCAGTAGTGCATTTGCATCTTTTCTGTTCAGTTAGGTGCTAGCTATACACACATACTTACACCAAAATATATCTCTCTCTATATATTAATGGATATTAATATTTTTATTGCATTTATGGCACGAGCATCTATCAACCGAATAAACTTTAAGCACATCTCGAAATGCTACAGACAAAATTCCAATATTTTGAGGCTCATGTTTTTTATTCAGCTTTCAGAACGGGGTTGGAAAATTGAGTTCAAAGGGTGTTTAGTACCCACACCCTCTGCAGCAAGAGATCCCTTTCTCTCCTGTAGGTCCTAACGAGCTCAGCCCTAAATACCGGTCCTAACAGAACCAAACCCACCAAAACCCAGCAGCACCAAGTGTCCTGTGCCACGCAGGCTGGTTTCACCCAGCATTTCTGCCAACCCCATAGTGAAAACACCAAAATGGCAGCTCTGGCTCAATTTATAACCTACAAATCATTCTACACCAATTACCCTAAAAATAGGGTTAATAACAGGACATTCAGTTCACCGAATATTTTTCAACTCTATTGTGAAACAGCAGCTACGTTTTAAGTTCATATAATTTCTATGCAGCATCAGCAACACATGGGCTTTGCATTTACTGTACTGAACCGATATGTAGCACTCCAGAAGTTGCTAATCTGCATTTAAATACCCTTATGTCTCTTAAAATACTTAAATACATATTTTAGGGTGTTTAAACTGCAAGCTGCCTACTATCTTCAAATATCTATAGAACTAACAGGAGCGTTCTTAAGTTAGGAGTGACAAATACTAGAAAACCTCCACAATTTGGCTTCCATATCTCTGAATTGGTATTTCAGTGACAGATGTTTGTTGCGGCAAAAACCTCTGTCAGAACAAAATTAGGTGATCTATCATTTTAAGATATGGTCTTCATATACTGTTTACTCGAAGATATCACTTGCCTCAAGCCAATTTTGACCAAGAACATTTTGTGATATGGAAGTGATTTGTATATCATCATTTTTGTGATAAATGTAGCTCTTGAACACAAAATAACCCACTATTCCACAGTATTACAGTTAAAACTCCTTCACCAGTAAATCTGTACTACTGCTTTTATTACTACAAAGATACTGTATCTAGACTTCAATGTATTTCCCATTTTTATTCACTGAATAGGGTTGCTTGGTTTCCTGCCTTTACATCAGGGAGCTCAGTCCTCTCTCCCCGTTTTGTACAGGGGATGCTCATCCAGTTTTGGGGGGCACGGGAGGAACCCATTGCAACGTGGACCTTTGTATTTGTCCCAGCAAACGGGGCAAGGGAAACACAATGAAATGCAGAACGTCTTCCAAAACAACAGCACGGAGAAGCAGGGGCTGCCATAGTTGTTCATGCCACATCCAAAATCAACAATTCCATTCCACTACCACTATTTTAGAAAGGACCATCTGTCCTACCAGACTCTAAACCCTTCAGATTCACAGATGATTGGAATAAACCAGCCTCCACCTCAGCCCATCATCTTCCACAGCGGCAGCAGGAGAAGGGGACATGACACAAGCCAAGCAGGCAGGGCTGAGAACCACCACGAAATGCTAAAGTTGGACAAATCACAGGTGTAGGTGGATGAGACAGAACAAGGGGAACATTCTTAAGAAGATCAGTAACAAACCAAGAGAAACATAGAATCATTTTGGTTGGAAGAGACCCTTAAGATGATCAAGTCCAACCATAACCTAAACCCAGCACTGCCCCATGTCCTGAGAGCCTCATGTCCGTCTGTCCAACCCTCCAGGTCTGGTGACTCCAGCACTGCCCTGGGCAGCCTGTTCCAATGCCCCACAGCCCTTTGGGGAAGAAATTGTTCCCCAGATACAACCTCAACCTCCCCTGGCGCAACTTGAGGCCGTTTCCTCTGCTCCTGGCGCTTGTTCCTGGGGAGCAGAGCCCGACCCCCCTGGCTCCAAGCTCCTTTCAGGCAGTTCAGAGATCAGAAGGTCTCCCCTCAGCTCCTGTTCTCCAGCTGAACCCCCCAGGTCCCTCAGCCGCTCCATCACACTTGTGCTCCAGCCTCATCACCATCACTAGACCTGGGAAACCATCTGAAATGGTCAAGTTCAGGACTTTCCACCACCTATGCAGAATCTGACACTTCTTCAGAAAACTAATTTGGTCCATGAATCATTATATAAGCCACTGAACAACCATAATTTAGTGGTGAGCTCTAGCTTCTATTAGCCTTGGGTTAATCTAAACCAAAGTCCTAGCAGAAGTGGGTCTAGTTTTAAACCCTTCCCAAAGTAAGAGCCGACCTAACGCTCATCAGACCCAGGGGACACCACCACCACCATGCATGAGGACTGGTCCCTTGGCCATCAACTCACTGGATTTGCACTTGGCCTTGTCAGGCCTCACAGAAGAAAAAAAATTCCAGAGGTGACCTGACTCCCCACCCGCTCCATCATGGGAAACAACGGCTACTGAGGTTCTTTTGTTTGTTCAGAGAATCATAGAACAGTTTGTATCGGAAAGGACCTTGAAAGGCCTTCGAAAAGGACCTTGAAAAGCCTTTTTTGGGAGCTGTCCCTAAGCCACCAAGTCAGACGTGACTCCACCTGGAGGGACTTTGCCTCAGTCCCTCAGCCAAGTTGCACAGAATCACGTCAAGAGATCAGTTCCTTTCTTCTAGAACTGAAAAAGTCCTTATTAAAGGGTAGGATCGACCACCAGTAGAAATTCCTTACATCAGGCACAGTGTAGTTAAACCTTAATCCAGGGGAGTTAGTCTGAGTCTATAGTCTTCTGCTCAGGTCCACAGACCCACATGCCCCTCCTGGCTACCCACACATCTGGAACCGTGACACATCTGCCCTCTGGTTTGCCCATCAACTACCAGACCGGGGCAATCAGACACCATGATCCACTATTTCTGGAGTAAAAACAGTGTTAGGGTGGAAAATGATTTTAAACCTAGTTACAGTGGTAGGAGAACAGACTGGGAAACAAAAAAGGTTTATTGGGGGATGATGGGAAATAAGTCTTATCGTCAGGCTCTCAACATTTGAGAGTTCAGAGCTACAACACTACGATAAATGAATTTAGAAGAACCACGAGTACTGTGGCCTTTGTTCCTTGCACAGGCTGAGATTTAAAATAGCCCAGAGCAGGCTGCACAGCTAAAAACAGGACACTGCCTCCTACGCAGCTTATTAAACCGCTGTGCTTCAACAGGTGTTAATTTTACTGCATGCCTATCAACAGTGTTCAACAAAAATATCTTTCATACGGAGAACTGTGCGTAGAGAACTTACTGGTAGAAAGATTTTTATGCTATTTAATGACAAGTGCCCAACCTGCTGCTTGGTAAAGGAAAACTGGGTAGGTATTCCATGACATTCTGCTATAAAATAAAAGATTAGCTCAAGTGTAAGTTGGTGTTATCACTGATTACGCATCTAGAAAGCTCAGTGATAGACCAGGATTTGACTGTACCAGCAGATCAGAGCCCATGGCTGAAGGGGATGGAGTCATTAGTGTCGGTACCAAGCCCAGGTTAGGCCGGGATTAACAGACCAGCACTGTAACAGCTGTTAACTCCAGCACGCTGGAATACAAGACTGAACCTGTATCCTAAGAGCAGAAGTCACAGCACTCAGAACACCTCAAATTAAAAATACATATATATTAATTTTGTACAGTCTGAGGCAAAAAACTGGTATTACAGAGACGACTCTATTTCAGTCTTCCCCCATGCAGGATTAGCAACAAATATACTGCGTGAGAGGATTCTTTTGATAGTATAATTTCAAGACTGCTGATTTAATATGATCCAATTTTCCTTTCTTTTTCAAAGTTGCAAGAAAAATGGGTGTATTACATCTTCTGATCTTTCCACTTGTTCAGATCAACATGCGCGAGTCCTCGCAAAAGGGAAATTCTCATTCACAGCCGCTTCGTAGCTTAAATGAGAAAAAATAATCACAATCATGTATCTAAAATCTGCAATGATGTGCAAAAATGACAGATTTGGAAACTAAATATCAAAGTGTGTGTAAAGCCATGAAAGACAACATGAATTTTCCAAAAGAGAAAAAGGCTTGAATTTTTACTTGTTGGGGAGTTCTGACCATGATTAGTTCACATCTGTCACAACTGTCTAAAACACCAATTATTGCCTTTTGCTATTACATCAAAAAAACAAGACACCATGATTTGGCCTACAGCAACGTAACCACTGAGAGAAATCTTCGCTAGGGTTCAATTTGCATGATAAACTGTTGTTAACAGATACCATCTGTTTTTAAATTTAGTAAAAGGGCCCACATTATACAGCTCATTACAAATATTACTAACTCTTAGACAATGACTCTTGTAAAGTGTACATTGTAGCTAATGAAGTAGAAAGCTTAAACAACAAATCATTTACAAGTTTTTGTACAGGATTTCTAATGGAGGGAGTTCATAATCGTAGGAAAATGTAATCACTTATGTTAAGCAATCCATGGACCTAGTCAATGTAGCACAAACAGCTATTATGCAAAATTATGACATTAAGGGGAAAAAAGACTATTGCAGACATTGCATTTTACAATATCTGCTACACAGACTAATAACTTTGAAAGAATTAAACAGGTGAGACCCCACGCTTCCAGAATTGTATTTTGCCACCCAACATCAAAAGCGAATTCAACCTGGACTGAGATTTGCTGCCCTGAATTAGACCTGACACCAGTAACAAAGGGGATTCTGTAATGGACATCGGCTCCCACAATACGGTGCATTAACGGGCATCATGGTGAACATCATCTGTCAGGAATGGTCACAATAAAGACCTTCTACTGATTAATGTTCCACTAGGCCTGTATTTAATAATTTATATAATTTGTATTAACTTTAAAATTGCCATCACTATGGTGGACGTGGAAAAAGACACAAACAATTCAATATAATAATTTTGCATGGGAAAACATTATACACTGCAATTAAAACTGTTCGGTTCATACAGGAGCAATCGTTCAAGATTCACAGAGATGAATTATTGTGAAACAAAGCTGCGCATTTAAACAATATAATAAGGGAGTACTTCTAAGAGGTCATAAATACTTTATAAATTACAGAAATATTGGGTTTGGTATTAATGCATTTATATTCTTATCAACTGTGGCTTAAAATATTATGCCCATAATATATGCTTCTATAAAATTAACAAACTTTTAAAATAATGACAGTACATTTCATTAAAAAGTATCCATTAATTTTTCTATACTTGGAATGACGAAAGAGAAATAGTGATGTTACAGTACTAAAAACTGGTCATTCCATACAGATTCGGCTAATCCTTGTTTTTCTGCAAAGACCTGAGCGCCCCTTCCCAAGCATTTCGCTGGGCGGGCATTGGTCAAGAATCTCCTACGCTGCCCTATCAGGATGATTAATGAAGGCACCTTTTTCACAGAATGTCAGACTCTGCCTTTTTAACAACTGACCTTTCATAGAATACTACTGAACTCATAATTCCACTTTTGTTCAGTTTCTTATTAGTGGAGTTAAAATTAATACTTATGGGAATGATGGCTAAGGTGATGCACAGTAAATCTTAGAGCACATCAACCTTCTGCACCGACTACCAAAGGAATAGTATCTGCATTTGTCTAGTTCAATAGCATAAGTATTCTAGTAAAACTCTGTGTCCTTTTAAAAGACAAATTAGGTCAATATTCAACCCTCTTTCAAGTACAAAGCCGTACATATGGAGAAAGACTTTCAAAGTTCAGATATCCTTGCAAAATAGTTAATGCCTACTGTACACAGTGCAGCAGGACGAAAAAACCCCTCTGTTTGAAACTTCCAAGCCGATGCCAATGATGCTCGACATAAAGCTGTGCATAACCACATCCAGGTACAGCCACGTACCCCTCCGCACCCTCAGAAGCCACATCTTCCAGCCGGGAGTAGCAACCCTGTGACTGTCACCAATCATGATAATCCCATTTTTGAAACCACTACCCTGTGAAGTTCTCCAAGGTGAGCGAAGGACTGACGCCGTGATAACCTTATTTCTGAAATCACTACCCTGAAGTTGTCCATGGTGAACAACATATATTGGTTTATTTGAGGTTTTTAACATCCAACCCGCTGTTCCCAGACCTCTCGGGGAAAGGGAATGCTGGTGTAACGTGACATTAAAGTAACCCAGATGTCACACATGAGCATCTACCTCCAGCACAACAATCAGATGACATGCCACCACCCTGCAGAGGACACCAGAGCTCCCCAGAGATGTATTCTCCCAGGATTACCATCACCTGCCATCCAGCCCTCCCAGCTCCGTCGTGAACAGCTAGAAATCAGCCCTTGCTTGTGCAACACGCTTGTGACAGACCACCACTGCCACCTACTCCTTCAACATCCCACAGCTGCTCTCTCCATGAAAATCAACACCTCATTTCAGCTCCTTCACAGTCTCCCCCCTGCCCAGCCTGGTATTGTGTATTGTCCTTGTCCCCAGCAGCATGACAGTGTGTCTGATAGGACAACTCCAGCCACCCGCACCACGAGACAGGCCAGCAAGGAGGGTCCAAAGCCTCCCAGTGGGCATCACCTCAACCTTCCTCTGGGAACAGGCTGCCCAGAGAGGTGGTGGATGAACCATCCCTGGAGACATCCCAGGCCAGGCTGGACGGGGCTCTGAGCAACCTGAGCTGGTGAAGATGTCCCTGCTCATGGCAGGGGGGGCACTGGGGGAGCTGGGAAGGTCCCTCCAACCCAAACTGTTCTATGGTTCTTTGACCTCCTGTAGCATCAGGAACACAACACATGGGGAAAACAATGGGGGCTTAGGCGCTATTTGCAGAACAGCAGCCAGCCTTCACGTGACCTGTCGTAAGTCCCCAAGAGATGGAGATGCGATAATGCTGCCTCACTTCTCAGGGCTCGTGTGTCATTTGTGTCCCACGCTCAGCTCCTCGGCACAACCAGTGTCCTCGTGCTGTGGCCAGAGCCCCCAAACCTGCTCACACCCCCAAGCGCTGCAGTCCAAAGGTGATTCATAAGAGGTAACTGCACAAAGGAACTGAGAAGATGCTTGAGTAAAAGCTGCTCAGGTAAAATATGCTGGGATGTGTTCAGTTACAGGAGAAGAACAACATTAAGGAAGAGTAAGAAATTAAATCTTCACTAAGGATACTCATTAACATATATTTTTACGCCTCTTAAAAACACCGGCATCAACTCTCTTCAGTTTTACACATTAACATTGCTAAACCCAGAAGCTATCAGGCTACAGAGAGCTCTCTATCCTTGAAGATATTTTAAGATGATAAAGACGTAAAACTTTTTATTGGTACACGAAGATCAAAACACATGCTCCGGCAGCGTTGTGTCTGATGTCGAACGCTTAAGACATCACACAACTGGCAGCAGATCTGTTGTAAAACACGCAATAATACGAGCAAACTGCAGCCCAGTTTTCCTCTACATGTTCATTCACATTTGCATGGAGCCCATTCACACCCATTAGGAGGGAAGGCATCTGCATTATGGCTAAATGTTGTATCCTGCAGACAGAATGGCGTTTGCGCTGTTTCAATGCTTGCAAATCAACAGGGCCAGGAGGATTTCACCCTAAATGAGGTTTTCTGGAAGAATCACAGAATCAGAGAATGTCCGGGGTTGGAAGGGCCCTGGAAAGCTCATCCAGTGCAATCCCCCCATGGAGCAGGAACACCCAGATGAGGTTACACAGGAAGGTGTCCAGGCGGGTTGGAATGTCTGCACAGAAGGAGACTCCACAACCCCCTGGGCAGCCTGGGCCAGGCTCTGCTGCCCTCACCCCAAACAAGTTTCTTCTCATATTTAGGTGGAACCTCATGTGGTTCCAGTTTGAACCCATCATCCCTTGTCCTATCACTGGTTGTCACCAGAAGAGCCTGGCTCCATCCTCCTGACACTCCCCCTTTCCATATTGATCCCCAGGAATGAGTCCCCCCTCAGTGTCCTCTTGTCCAGCTCCAGAGCCCCAGCTCCCTCAGCCTTTCCTCACACGGGAGATGCTCCACTCCCTCCAGCATCTTGGTGGCTGCGCTGGACCCTCTCCAGCAGTTCCCTGTCCTGCTGAAACTGAGGGGCCACAACTGGACACAATATTCCAGGTGTGGTCTCCCCAGGGCAGAGCAGAGGGGCAGGAGAACCTCTCTGACCTACTGACCACCCCCTTCTAACCCACCCCAGGTACCATTGGCTTCCTGGCCACAAGGGCTGGCTCATGGTCACCCTGCTGTCAAAGAGGACACTGGAATGGAATTCGACCTCCCCTTAAAGCTCAGTATTTTCCATGAGGTCAACTGGGTTGTAACAAAACTCTTCCATAACCTGAGACCCATGGAGATCTCCAGCTCCTGAGCAGAAAAAACAGTTCCTATAAGGCAACCTAATAAAATTCAGTTCCTTACCAGTTGAAAAGTTTTCTCAGGATGGAAAGATAGCACTTGACAAGACTCCCTATTTAGAAGTGCTGGGTGAATAAATAAAAAGGTATTTCCGAATTAACATACACAGATGTGTCTTCTGGAGTCCAAAGCAAAGCAGAGCTCTCAGTTCCACAAGTGCTGCCCTGACAGAGCCTGTAGTTAAGTTGTGAGAGTTGAGAGTCAGCCTGGTCAATTATCCCAATTACTATGGATTTTTGATAACAAAGTGACAGACCTGAGAGACAAGTATTGAGTGAACACAAAGTCACAATGCGACTGGAGACAAAGCAAAAATATACTACACAGAAGTGTCACAACCGGTAGTACTTTATCATTTCAGCAATGATACTATTTAATAAACTAGTAAATATGTGCTCATTCTGATAGTTCTTTTAAAGATTTCAATAAAACTAAGAATTAAGATGCACAGCAAGGTTTTGAATGAGTATCAGTAAGCAAACCCGTATCATTCAGAAATACCTTCAGTGATCTAAACGCTAAACCCAACCAGACACAGACAATAAAAATTCAGATCTGGCATGCTGGACTAAAAAATAATAATAATAATAAATATTTCTTTAAAAAGCACTAAAAGTGAGTGTGTGGGTAACGCTGCTTTCAAAGGGAGAAGTTTCTCTGCACTTGCAGTTTTGCAGCCTGTGAACTAATTCAGGATTCTAGAGCCACATCCCAGGGAAGCTCCGAGTCCGGCTCAGCCGAGCTGCCAACGCAGCACTACCAGCAAGCACAACGCGTTATCAACAATGTGTATCCGAGCTACTTTTTGTTTTCCTCCAGCTCCGTTATACCTTGGGGTTGTTTTTTGGGCCATTTGGCATCTTTTTACTGCGATTTATCATTACATCAGACAAAAGATTCTTTGTTCATTTCCAAATTACCCGCATGCACTGGAAATCAAATCTATCACAATTTTTTGTTGTTCCTGTATTCTTTTGTTGCCTGTTTTTGTTTTTGCTGTAAGTTCTATGAAAAAGAACTTTAAAACGTATTTCCCAGAGCAGACAGGAAGCGAGAATGCGGCATCGCAACCCTGAGGATATCCTCTGTTTCCCTGAAACATAAATCTCAAAACCCAGAGGATATCTGCATAAACGAAGAGCATCTGGACAACCTCAGAGTCACAAGCAATATTACCCAGCGCACAGAAAGCTCCTGACCCGCAGGAGCTGATGGGTGATCCCGACCACGACAAACTGCAACCCACAGCGCAGCGGAGTGAGACGGGGACGTGGTTGACAGGGATGGAGCGGGAAAAACCCCTCCCAAAACGTCCAGCTGCAAAGCGCCTTCAGAAGCCAGCGAGAAAACCCCAGTGATGAGCTTGATGAGTTGGTTCTGCCACCATCAGCAGAAGAAGCCACAGAAAATGAGACTGTTTTGAAGACATGGAGATGGGGGGACAGGAACGGTGCGACCCGGACATCCGGTCAGTCTGGACTTTGAATTTCAGAAGCATAAACACAGTTTCTATATTCTTCAAGTGTTCACACTGGCACTTAAAATTAGAACAAACTATTATCAGAGGTGAAGAACATTCATGAGCTGTGAAGAATGACTACTTCCAAATTATTGAGGTATTACATCTCAAATTGCCTTAATATAAGCTGATTTATATTTATGGCCAAGTTTCATACAACGTTTAAACTTTCAAGAACTCCTCCCAAGTCAGATCATCTAACCTAAAGAGTTTTTTAAGAAAATAAGGCAGGAAATATTCGTTATCCCCCTTCTCCTTTATATCCAGGCATCTACAGCTCAGGCTGTTAGTGCAGTTATCTCCAAGGTGTATTTTGGTCAGCATAGCTAAATCACTGCCCCTATCCTGGACCTTTGCAGCACATGTGTCTGAAACCTGAAAACTAAGCCAATTGCCCAGACTGCATGGTAAGAACAATCCATGGAATCCTGCATTTTCTTATGGTAGGCAGTCTGCCAACTTGGTTCTGCACACGTGAGGAGAAACGTCTACCTGTCCGGTAGCGCAGTCCAATGAATGTGGCAAAAACTAGTCTTTTCCAGCGCTTTCTTTCCAGCTCTGGAGAGGTTTTCCATCAGGAGTAGAAACTGGTCACCATTTGTGCAGCTAAAACTCCATTAGCAGGTTCCAAATATCATCCCTTATCATCGGAGCCAAGCTGGCGCCAAGCGCAGTGTCTGCCCAGCATCACCCAGATAAAGTATCTGCTTGTGGATGTATATTTTCAATAAGTACTATATGCACCTGCATACAAAACCAACTCATCCCGCCCTCAAAGACCACGTACCACTGATAAACATCACCACAAGCAAGATGCACAGAGGGACTATGTTAATAACCACCTGAAGACAAGTCAAACCCAGCCGTGGAACAGCAAAACCAAGGGTACACGCACCCAGGAGGAACAAACAAGAAGAGAACAAATCGACTGATAATCTAAAGTACAAAGTTATTCCAACTTCACCTCGTTACTTCTTGCTCTGAATTAGCACAAGCAGAAAGGTCCTCTGCAATAGACGTGTTTCCCACCAGACAGTCCTTACATCGTGTATAAATCCAGGTTATTACGAAGTTCCTTAGGAAAATAAAATACAACTTAAAAAATCTCTTAGTGTGAATGACAACTTACATATTAGCAGACTACAACAGTAAGTCTCTCCAATATCAAAATTAAGAAACTGATAGCTCTTCAAAAACTCATTTGATTAACTGATGACCGGGATTGCACATGTTCTGTCTACAGTCTGATACATCCACTCAGAAGTTCAGGAGCAATCAAAATGCTTTTATCGCCAGCAAGCACCCATTTCAATAAGCAAAGAGGCAATTGTGTGTATTTATCACTTGAAGGATTATATGCAGTAAACAACCTTAAATTCTTCAACAGCCAATAGGAACTTATTTCTGCTTAACCAGAATGTCTGAGAACTAGCAAAGAGAAATATACAGGATATTTATCCTTAGAATTATTCTCATTTCATCCTTTAATGAGTATCTTAAGGAATCGGGGAAAGTTAGATTTAAAGACTACATAGTGAAGCAACGACAGATAAGGTGAAGGAGGCCATCCTAACACAGAATAGATGGAACAGTTGGCAGTTTTTCCTGGTTAAGAGGTAATTCTCGTTATGAATTAAAACTCAAATATTTGGACTTGTTTTCAGGAATCCAAGGAGGATGCAGTTCCATTGAGCTCCACCACATGGACATTTCCTTCTTGCTCCATTTGTGAGGAGCTCTGTGAGTTTAACACACGCTGCCTTTGACTCTTCTGTGATTTCATCCCATCCAGCACAGCCCAAGGAACTGGGACAACAACGAATACAGACCAAGAACTGGTGTCCTCTACCCCATGCTTACCCCAAAAAACACATTTGGAACAGATTCAAAAGAGAAACATTCCCAAACTATCGTTTCACCAAAACAAGCAAAATGAAGTGACCCCATAAGAAAGAAGAAAACGAAAACACAGAAAGGTGGTCTCTGCTCCCAGAACACTAAGCTCAGTCAAAGGAGGTTCATCAAAAACATACCGGGGATTTCTAGATATAAATTATTTAAAAGCAAGCAGAATAACTACACTGTTGGAAGAAGTTTTACTTATTAATTTGTTTAAATTAAGGTATACAGCAGACACAAGGCAGGATATCCACACAAACCAGCAGCAGATGGGATGGTGATCGTTCCCACTTTCTGCCCTTCTGCAGCCTCCCATGGCACACAATGAGGTATCACCAGCCAAAAAACACCCCTTGATGTGAATCTTTAGAAAAACACACGCATGTACAAACACATTTATGCAGCACACCCTCCCATGACAAGTTTCCATATTGTGTATTTTGAATCTTGTATTTTCTACAGCAACTTTGAAGTGAGCATCTGATCAGGACCACAAATCCACTGCCCTGGATGCTCATCTCATTTGCATTGCTTCCTATTTCATTTTAATTTCAATAGAAACCAAAACACATTGATCAAAATAAGTTTCTTCTGCAGATTTTAAGAAAGGAATTGCAAAAATCAGCCTGTCATATGTTAATATCACCAGGGCTTGGGGACAACGTATCTTCCTTCAAGAGCAAAACTCCAATTCAGTGCTTTACGTAAACGTTCTCATCGATGGTTGTTTTCAGGGTGTCCCAATGCAACCACAGGCTGCCAGGATGATCCCGGAGAGAAAGGACCCCAGGAAACAGCCCAGGCCACCTTCCCCAGGCTGGGCTGCTCCTTACGTGGGGCCACGGTCACCAGGAGCTGCGTGATCTCCTTGTCTGATCTTTGACACAGCAGCAGAAACTCTTCTTGTTGCCTTTCACATCCCCTTTTTAACTCCAAACTCCAGCTGAGGTTTCACTTTCTTGACATCATCCCTACAAGCCTGGGCAATAGTTCCTAAATCCTCCTTTGCATCCAGAGTCTCACAGCCCAGCCAAGGCTGCCACCAACCCAACACCCACAAACGGTTCCTCCCAACTACTGAGCAGCAGACCCTTGGCTCCCCCATCCAGGGCCACGCGTCAAAGAGTCCTTGATGTCCTCCAGAAAGCATCTTGAGAGCTTGGATCCCACCACCCTGCCTGTTCATGAGACCGAAGGGAGGCTGAAGTCCAACCCCAACCATTCTGTGATTCTTCGAGACCCCAGTTGTCCAAAGGTAGCTTCCACGGTTCATAGCAAACTCCCACCATGTCACTCACTGGCTGGTGGCCTGGAGGAGCTCAGTTGCTGCCTATTAGTTTCAATTACTGCTTATCACACATTTGAGGCTTTAAAACTTTCAGAACATTTTAGAAGAACTACATGGGAGATGTACTGAAGCCAAAGTTCCCAGATCTCAATGCGACTCGGGATTTAAATCAACAAAAATCAGACACTTCAAATTATCCATGACAACACAGTTTAAGTCACCACGTTCCTAGGAGCAGCTCCAGACCCAGAGATACCCACAGCAAAAGGAAAACCCAGAAGCTCAAGGCTTCCAGAAGAACCCGATATGGAAACCTGTACTAAACATTTAATACAATCAGCAATTATTCGTAAGTGTCTTTTTCTGGATAACTTTTCCATTGTGTGATCCCTGTGAGAAGACAACATGAGATGCTGCTTTTGAATAAGTTACACATTCCCCTTGCTTTACTTGAACAATGCCACCACTATTAATATTTTCACCCTACAAACCAGCACTAGCCTTCCAAAGAAAAAGTCCTTGACCAAAATATCTGAGGATATTAAACTGAGAAGTGATCTACTGATGCAAATCATTAAATCTATTTGCATTTGCTTACTGAACCCTAACACAGAAATTAAACTACATAGTGTGGGAAAAGAGCTGGTTTTGCATGGTTAAAAGGAGACATCTTGGAAGATCCAAGCTCTATGTCATTAATTTTCCTTCTTCCCCTCATTAACAAGTAAAATGTTTTCACTGCTTGAAAAGTTTTAATAAATAGGAAAAAGCAGGGCAGCTGACATAAGTTTTTAATGTAATATACAAGAGCTTTTAATATTTTTACATATATTAATGTAAAAGCTAAAAATAAATGTTAAAAGGTTACATTTGCGAAAAAAATAAAAACGGCATTTCGAGTTACAGGAGAAGGTTTTCAAATTTAACTCTGTGTTTGCCAGCACAGTGTTCCGACGGTCATTCCCAATGCAACTGAAAACCAACGCAATGGCCAAGCCGAGGCCTCGCAGAAGCGCCACGTGCTCAGGACACGTTTCGCCGGCAGCGCGGCGCTCCGGGGCACGTACTGGGCTTTGTCCTACCGAGTTACACACCTGCAAGTCCCTTCATGCAAGAGAACCGCGGGAGGAGTTTCCAGAACAGCTGTAATTAGCACAACCTGGTGCTAATTAGTATGAGATCTTTGCGAGTTTTACTGCAAATGCATGAACCCAAGTAGCAAAAAAACCCACAAAACCAGCACCAAACCCCAAATAACACGCGCTTCCCAAAGACCACCCGGTGCTCTGCTCACAGCATCAGCATGGTCAAGGCTCCTCAGGTAGAAATCAGACACTTCTCGGCAAAATACCTCTTATAATTCAATTCTATCACTCAAGGAGAGCTGCAAGAAGGGTTCCTGTTATCCAGAGGGGTGCTCGTACTTATAGCACACTGTTGAACCCCAAAACAGCCCCGTGGCTTTAAATTATTCTCAGTGTTATCTACGTATCTAGATTTTTTTTGGAGGACTGGAGAAGCCTGGGAAGAAAACCAAACTGAAGAGCTGCACTACTTAGGAATGCCCACTCATTCTGATCCATAATAGAAACATAATCCATGTCATTACACAGCCCATTTTCCCATCTTTCCAGCGAGGATTTGCAATGGAAAAATGCTCCAGTGCATTAATCTGCCCCAGCACAAGAAGTGGAAAAGGTTCCACTCACGGCCTGAATGAGGGCAGAGCTACTGAACACACACCAGGCACCGCGTCTCTGGCACAGCACCGGGCACCAAAACATCTCCTTCCTAAATTTCCCAAAGAGACAACGCTGCATAGACAAATTCTCACACTCTTCTTCAGCAGAATTGTTTTTCATCACTATTACAGCTTTACATCTTCCGCGCTGCAAATAAACCCATCATATCTGCGGTATTTTCAAGTGGGTGTCTGCACAAGTTATATTATCTAATACAGTCTGTTGTTACTTTTGCCATTTTAAAATATCACCCCTGTAAAACGCGATCACTGGGTTGTTGGAACATTTCTGGCTTCAGAGGCGCTGGCCGAACCATCGAGGTTCACAAACACACAGCGCTCGAGCACAAAGCTTTTTGTTGTGCACACCGAAACGGGTCTTCTAGCATTTGGACATGGTGTTAACACTAAAGGCTTCAACATATCAGATTATTACCATGAATAACTGCCCAATAAAAAGGATGTTTTCCTTTATTTTTGTAAAACAGAGCCCTCAAATAAACCAAACCACAGCCATGAAGAGTACAAAACCCACTCCTGTTTGGATCTTGTACCAGTGCCCTGGACAGGTGAATAGAAATACAGCAGTGCTGTCAGACAAGTAACACATGTAAGGTCTGGAACTGATCATGGTGGAGTTGCTCCAGATTCGCTCCAATTGAAGAGAAAGAGGAACGTGGGTTTTGCCAATCGTGCAAAATAAAGTTCCCCATCCACCGCCGACAGTGAAACTTACCCCACAAACCACTTCCAAAAACGTAGGAAACTATATATTTCAGCTGTACTACATGTAAGGTTTTGACCAAGTCTAAACGTCTTCCATGTTCATTTTGTTTAGGTTTTCAGAACACTACAATAACAAGTTTCCTTATCTCTGCAGCATAACCAATCTGCAGCACGTCCACAAGAAACCATGAAAACACCCAGCCCAGTTTATTTTTAATAAAAGGAGGACTATGCTATATAATAACTCTTCCTGCCACATCCATTGAATCTGCTGAAATAAAGATTGATGCCTGGATATTTGTAGACACTTCTACCACAGTAGGTAATATTTCTTTTTAGTGGAATTTTGAAGTAATTTGAAGTAACAGGCACCATCTTCCTATTAAGGCATCTGCATGTTCTGCTTTAAGTGGCAGAAAACTCAATGAGACCTGTGAAAACAGTGCCACGAGTTAACAGATATTTAGAAACAAAAGGTTTGAAGACACATGTAGGACTGGGACCTCCTCCCTCTGGTGACTCTTCTACACAGGCACCCCAACACGCTTTCCCTTTGCTCATCAACACATAAATCAAGACTTTCAGGACTGTGAAGGTTTAAAACACACGAGAAGCAGCCTAGAGACCAGACCAACACAGAACATGTGTGTACTGCTCCCCAGTTTCAAATGAACAAAGACAAACATTAAATACTGTGTGGGTTTTGCCCCACGCATTGAGCATCACCCCAGAAGGACCAGGTGCTCTCCAAGCCAAGGCAGCACTTTGAAGCTTTTGAGAACAAGTTATCACAGAAGCAAAGAACACATGGAGCCATCCAAGCCCTCCACCTAGTAGCTACTAAAGGATTTAACACACTCGGATCAAATGCCGACTGTATCTCTAACCTAATCTGTTTGTATTAACGCCTACAAGAGATCCATCTAATGAACCATTTCCAAGTCACTGTAAACAGTAATTAAATACATTAAACTATCAAAATAAGGAAAGTGCCATGCAAAGCATACTTTGATCATTGATAAGTGCTGTCAGCTCGGCTGATTACAGTATTTCCAAGAGCCAGTGCTCTGTTTCAGGCGGCAGGAACACGATGCGTCGGGGCTTGTCCACAAACAATTGGGGTTTTACCGCCTCCCTCCACGCGAGCAGGAATTCCACCTTGCACAGGGCAAACGCTGCTCCAGTGCTGGACAGGAACAACAACTAAAAACAAACATGATTTTCCAAAAACTAGAGAGGTGTTGAATTTTAATCTTATTGCTCATAAAGTCCATGAACTGCATGCAGACTGCAGGATGACTCTATATGGACTCTGGTCTTGGTCTTTGACCTAACCAGCAGTAGGGCTTCACTTATCCAAGAGCAATGGTTGTAAATGAACTACCCATGGTGGGAATAGAGCTTCAACAGCGGCAACGTCAGGCTCTGCACAACAGCAGAACCCGGCAGTTTGGTTCCACCAGATAATCACAGAATGTGAGGGACTGGAAGGGACCTCAAAAGGTCATCTAGTCCACTCCCCATACACCACAGCTTTGCTAAAAAAGCAACCAAGAGCCTGTGGAGCCCGTGCTACCGGCAGCTGCAGTTTCAGTGGGTCTCCAGGACACCCTTCCCCTCCCTGCTCCCACTCTGCATTTAGAGATCATCCCCAAACCATTCATTCTTTACTGAACAGATGTACTTCGTCTCATCTGGGTTTTATATCTATACCGTTTTAATTGGAAAAATCTCCGCTGTTCCACAATAATTTGAAGGAAGAACTGACTGGAGAAGAGCAGCACCTCTTGAAGCTACATTGCCAATAAACCTCTGGTCACATAAGTCTCATCAGATGTTCACGATAAACCAGAAATCTGTTCAAACTCAAATCTACCTCAGTCAGTTTTCAGCACACCCCTGAGCTCCGCCTAAGTTTCTTAGGCTTGGCTGATGCTCATTGAGGAAACCAAGAGCAGCACTCTCTCCCCCAAATTCTTCCCAGTTGTGGCATGAAAGTGAGATGTCACTCATGACAAACTTTGCCAACTGTTTCATTCCTCTTACTGTAAAGTTGACATTTCAACCATCATCACTGGCTATGATTAATACCTCAGAGATGAGCGGAGTGGTTCACACCTCTCCAAGTTATTGTTCTGGGCTTTCATCAGGCTTCCGTACACATCTGCTTCCACTTGAGGTTTCCTTTGAACCTGTAATAGCTGGAAACCTGTTTAAACAGAGATTCTGGACAGTTTCTGATCATGTTAAACCGGCAGAGACCGACTGAAACCCTGGCAAACTTCTTGAACTGCAGATTCACCCATAAGAGGTTGAGGCAAATTAATAACACAAGATCAGCCAAACTGGCTCCTTGTTCCTCCTCCTCTGATCTCCCTCAGGAAGAAGCAGGGAAGTGAAACACTATAAAGAAACTTGCAAATAACCTGTAAGATGGGACCACGCTGCTTCCAGAAGAATCTCTTCCGAAAAGAGCATGAAAAGAAGACTGGGCTGTTCCTGCAGCACCAGGAAAATGCCCATTTTGGCCACTGAAGCAATGGTGAACCAAGTCAACCTGGCAGCCTCGCTTACCAGAAACATGCACGAAATGCCAAAAGCTTCTCAAATTTGAGAAGCAGGAGCTCACGACCCAGGGGGTGGTTGTCTCCAAATCATCCCCATCTTGCCCCAACACCAGGTCCAAGGATCAGAGCCAGCCCAGCTAAGCTTTTAAGGGCAAAAACTCAACTCCTCAGCCTTACACCCCATGGTGCGTGTCAACGTTAGCGTGACCTGGATCTGTGCCACTAATCAGACAGCAAATTTAACCCCTATTTCCCATGCAGGCATCACTACACAGTCACATCTCACAAATACATCAGAAATATTTTTAGTGCACTGAAGGGATACTAACACCACACCAACAATGTTCAGTTTCCCATTATAGTGCAGAGTCACGGCAGTTCTCCTGTAGTGTTGTTTTTCCCAAAGCTACCACCAATAATACCAGATTTTCTCAACAAAACGGAGAGAGATCCCGCTCTATTGACCCAGCAGTGAGTCCACGGAGCTTTGCTTGGTTTAGGCACTGATGCCACAGCCACCTGGATGCTGTTTCTAAGCAGGACATGGTTTGCTGGCTGGGACCAGCATTGTCCAGCCACACACTGGAAGCTGGTTCACTCTACCTCAAGGTGTATTATATCACTGCCCTTGCCTATTGGGACCAATTTCTTCCCCAAAGGGCTGTGGGGCATTGGAACAGGCTGCCCAGGGCAGTGCTGGAGCCACCATCCCTGGAGGGCTGGACAGACGGACATGAGGTTCTCAGGGACATGGATTATTGTTAACGGTTGGACTTGATCTTGACAGTCTCTTCCAACCAAAACGGTTCTACGATTCTTTCACTAAAATCCTGCAGTTGCCACTTTATTTCCCTGTGTTATCACTTAGACCAGACAACTGCACTGGGAACTCCAGGGCAATTCCCCTGAAGGAACAAGGAAATTCTTGAAAGAATTTGGATTTTTGCAACGCAAGGGAAAAACTCTTCCTTGCTGCCACCGCAACTGCCAAGTCAACGTGCCATATTGCCAAAGTATCTTCTGCTGTAAACGTTTAGCCCAGAAAATACAAATGCGGTTTCTGTTACTGGGAACAAAGTCACAACTTCAACCCCCTGTTCACCCAGCAGATAATTCATCCCGGTGACTCAGGACTAAAACGAGGGTGGGAACATCGCAGCCAACAGTGGAATAATGAAGAGAACCAATTCTGAAATGTCAGGGCTTGTAAAGACACTTAGAAGTATAATGGCAGTAAAAAAGTGAGGTTATTCTTTTTGACACGAGCAAAAACAGTTAAACATTTGCAGAATTTCAGGCAGGAGTATTGAAGGAAAGAGAACCTCTTGATCAAAATTCATCTTTGTATTTGTATATAGTGGAAGAAAAACTATAATAGCTGATATAGTACTAAATATGTGTATCCTGTATGCATACTTACATATATAGATATTGCGCTTTATTAAGTGACAATGCCAACCTGAATAATAAATGAACCAGTCAATCCGCAATTTAAATGCTAAAATAGAAATAAGTGATTTCAAGTTCCTGCTCTAGGAAATAAGCGATGCCAAGATGCTGGTTTAAGTCAGGCGATTGGTAGCACTGCACTTACATGGCAAAACGGTTAGAAACAATTTTAGTTACCCTTCAGTAAAGTTAAACTTTCACAATCGTATTTAGCTGAAAGTCTTCATGTATATATATATGAAATTTTATATACACAGACATATATTTAAAACACAAATAAAACCTCTTCCTCCCCAAACAGAATCCATTCTGCCGTGACGTGCTTTGACTTTCAAACTGCCGGCTTTGCCAGAACCGAATAACCTTAGGTTATTACAATTAGTTTCATCTCATTAATAGATCAATTTCTTTCAAGCATACTGAAAACTGAATTTTACTTTGTTGCTTCTCCTTCCAGGCTACATTATAGTCTGTGTTCTTAAGTTTTAAGGAGAGCGGTCACAGAATGGTTGTAATCTCGGGTGATTAATTGCACAGTATTCTACAAGCTGTAAAACAGACAAGATCCCCACAAAGCGATTATGCCATTAACCAGCGCTCTTATCAGATTTCTCTACAACCAGCAGGTTTGTCTGACTGATTACAAGTATTTATATATTTCAAAGGTTTACTTATTTTTTTGTTAAAGAAAACCCCTAAAATCTATATTGATTGTTACATGCAATTCTACATGTAAAGTCCCAAGCACCATGGAGCAGAATACCAATATTTATTGCCAGACTTGTGCTCATTATGGTTCTCTCCGACAGGACTCCATTAAAATCAATTTTTATGTTTCTTACATTTTTTTCCCTACCCAATGTTCTTTCCATAGTGTTTATTACCCAAACACCGGGCACTGCTTTGTTTTTATTTTATTCTGTTGAAAATAATGAGGCCGGATTTAAGAACTGTTCACCGGCGATGAGTACAAGAGATTAAATGTTATACTTCAGTGCAAATATTTACACACAGCTTTAAAATTTTTAGAACTTTATCATCAGTAAAGACAAAAGCAAGTCCCACCTTCCACCCCTTTTCAGATGTAAATTCTTAAAGTAATTGCAAGAGTATTCTGCTTATCATTAACATTTGAACTGCTCTTGAGTAATATTCCGCCTATAAAAGAACAATTTTTGCACATAACTTATCAGATCGCATGATTTAAGTGTTACCAAGACGCCACCAAAGGCTCAGCGCTTCTGGGAGGCCAGGAAATCATCTCAGCGCTGAGAAATCTGAAGTGTTTCCTGCAAAAAGGTCTGTGCACCTGAAAGATCCACTTGTGCCCATCTCCCCACCACCACCTGCTCTGGAGTTACTCACTGTCCACGCAAATTTGGTTCAGAAAGGAAACAAACCCCCCAGGGAAACGTGAAACCCCAGCGGTACAGAAATCACTGATCTTCACTCATTTCTCCAGGACAGCTACACAAACACACCCAATACAATGATACCTCCCCATCCAACTTCTTGGCCTCTACTAATTAAGAGCCTGTAGTTATTTTCTTCCAATGATCTGCCATTTCACTCTGAGATTGTATTTTTTAGCATCCCCAACTCCATGACAATTTACCTTCAGCTTTATTTTCATGCAATTCCATTTACATCTAACGATATAAAGCACACCACACAATTTCTTGTATTTGTCACCTTTGTGTCACGGAGGCACCCCGAGGTTAGTTTAAGAGACAACAGGGTCCAAAACAACTTTTATTAAACCGGTGAGAAACGGCATTTTAGCACTCAAAGTGACTTAAATACAGGTTCGGATATCAGTTGAGGAAGATTATTAAGGGGCAGCCACTAATACAACAGGCGGTCCACAGAGTGCATGCACGTGGCTTCACCAAAACAACGCCGGAGCCGTCCCCGAGTCCCGGAGGAGCACACACTTGCCTGAACACGGTGTGGGGTTATTTTTAAACAGATACACGTACTCATAGTGAGTACGGAAAGTGTGCACTCACAATTGTGCAAGGGTGAATTTATAATACACTCGCAATCCTGTGAGGGTTAATTTACTTACACGTGCAAATGTGCACGGAGTATTACACGTGCTTATGTGGAAGCACGGGAGGAAAATACACTCGCGATTGTGCGAGGAAATAATTTATATATGTGCTCGTATTGAGCACGGAAAGTTACACGTGCAAATGTGCACGGAAAGTAAACGTGCTTGTATTAAGCACGGAAAGCAAGTGTGCACAGAAGGAAAATACACCCGCGATTCTGCGAGGATTAATTTTGCACGTGCTCATGTGCACAAAGAGTATAAATATACTCACAATCCTGCGAGGAGTTTGACTCACAGCCGCGGCGGCGAGGCAGGCGGGGTCTCCATCCCGGGGGTCTCGGCAGCATCTCACTCGTGCTCCCAGAGACCCGCGGCAATGGGCGGAGTCTTGACGATAATCCCGTTTTTACTGGCTGGTCAGATCTGACTGTGGGCATTCCAGAAGCTTCTCTGCACCCCCACCCTGGCTGCGGGTGCCCCTGAAGCCTCCAAACACCCCCACACTGGCCGCGGGCGCCCAGCGGCTCAGTGGCCCTCAGCACTGCCTTCTCCTAATGGCCCTGGCCAGGGGCTCTGGGGCCGAACAAAAGAAGCTGTTAGCCTCAAGTAGCAGAGAGAGAGGGAGGGGGAGCGAGGGGGGTTTGCATTCTGCCACACTTTGATAAGCACAAACCCTTTTCCTACTATTCTCCTACTATTCTTCCACCCACTCATCGACTTTTCCTCTTCTCAAGGGTGAAGAGTCATCGTCTGCTCAGCTCTTCTTCATGAAGATGCTGCTCTACAGCAAAGGCTTATCCTCAATGCTGCTGTATTTCCATCCCAATACCAAAACATGAAGAAACTCAAGTGCTTATTTCCATATCACCAGAGTTGGCAAAACTGGCAAATCCAGAGGCTTGAGGGGTTTTATATGGGAGGCAAAAACATTTCAACCAGAATGCACGTTATGCTTCATATTCCTGATTAATTTTACACACGCTTAAGTGGATAATAAAATAGGAGGATGGGAAAGGAGAAACACCACAAATCAGTGGAGAATTTCAGAAGCAAAAAGGATAACGTGGAGAGACTGGAAGCCAAACCTGTTGGAGTCTTGTCACAAGCAGCTTTGCTATAACAGATTGTGCCAAAGGCTGCCAGTGATATTACCAACAACAGCTCAAGAATCTCACCTTCAATAAGTAGTATTAGTAACTTCCATTCTGGCAGAGGAATTTGGCACCTAGAAACGTTGAAGTCATTTGGTGTTGCATCTAAAAAGTGTCACCGAGCATTTCCTCACAGATAAGGGCAAGCACAGAGCAAAGATGAGAACAGGACAGACCGACGTTAGCAGAACGAACAGCACTTCTGTTCAACACTGAAATGGACCAATATCTCCTCCATCAGCCCTGTATCTGAGCCATCACCTCCGCTGCCACACAAATCATCCCTTCTGAACTCCAGAAGACATTACAGGTGTGCAGAACGAACTGAGGCTCTCACAAATAGTACGCAGCAATTAAAACTATAATTTAATCCTAGTTTTGCCTGTTGGAACATACATATCTAGATACACGTCCACAAAATCTGCACGGTACTCAAGGAGCTCTTACTCCTCAGTGACATCTACACGCATCCAAAATTAGGGGCAGCATGTACTTTCAAAACCTACATTAAAAATGCTTTAATAGAAACGCTCTAAAATAACTGACGGTGCAGCAGAGAAAGAAAAAACAAATGCATTTTGGAGTAAAACCAGGTACATGTAGTCACGTCTTGGACCCTCCGGGCAACCTCCTTCCTCTAGCACATCCACAAGCGTGGGATGGAGAGGACATGAACTCACCCGCTGGGCAGCGCGCTGGGTTGGGGCAGTTTGATCTCATGTAGACCCGTTTCACAGCCCGATATCTCGAGCTTCCCCACCGGGCTGAGCAGAACCGCGTGGCTCTCCGTGCACCCAGATCCTCCCTCTTCGGCAGCCGCCTGTCGAGAAAAACAAACCGCTCTTTAATCACACGTGTTTTACCAAGAAACGCTCATCTAGAGCTATTTTGAGTGGGTTTTGAAAGTAATTTTTTTAAAAGGCAAAACCCAGCGTACTTTGAGTTTCCTCAACTATGGCTTTGACTTTCAAAACTCCAACTTCAAGTGATCCATCCTAAAAAATCACCATCTAAGTCAGTCTTAAAAAACATGTTAACTAGCAAAATAGCGACCTTTGTAAAAACATCAAATAGTATTAGCAAGTAAAGGCAGCTTCACGGCTGGTTTATCAGTGAGTGTCTGATGTGTTCTGACACTGATTTTCAAAGGATTCTTGTGACAAAGCACATTCACTGGTTTACAGCTGCAGCGCTATGCAAATAACTGCTGGAACATAAATAGAATGTGTCTGCTGGAAAAATATATTAAAAATATCCATCATTCCTTAGTAAAAGAAACATTTTTTTATTCCCATTGTTACTGGTCTGGTTTTACGATTACTGATAGGACGTAGTTGGAAACAGATGCCGAGCATTTCTCAGTATCGTACGAGCCCAACAATAACATACTTGTCAAATTCATCTTGGCTAAAAAGTCTGACTCAGGACATGTTTGGCTTGTATTTCCAGCTTGGTTTGTACAACGTTAGGAAACAGGACGGTGCTGCACAACCAGGACAACAAAGCTGAAGCTCCGAAGAGCTAAATTCAAGTGAAACTGGACAAAAAAGTGCACAGAATAAAGAAACGCAAGAAAGCATAAAGCGGCACAAGCTGACTCGATCAAACAACCCGGTCACATTGGGAGAACTGCAAGGTTTCTTGGCGTTAAGTCGCTCGGATGTTCAGCCAAGAGCAGGTGGCCTTACAGCTGAAAAATTAACTTTTTAATGCGATATTCAGAGCTGACCGTCCCCACGGACAACTGCACAGACTTATGTTCCCCATATTTCCCCATGTTTGTACCACAAAGCACCATGAAACCCACCCCACCTACATCAGCATGTCACCTACAGCAAATGGGATGATGCCAAACACCCGATGGAGCATCGGATGAAGCACAAAGCGATGAAGAAGCTGGAGATGTGGTTGCAGAGCAGAAGAACAGACCAGGGAGGCATTGGGAGGCAGGAAAACCTACACTTGACACCTCACATCTGGCCACCGCTTCCAGCTGTGCAAGAATAATTCTTATTTTGAAAAAAAATGATTTTAAATCTCATTATTAAGCGCTACGTAAGGAAGTCACATTGTAAGTAACAATCAGTATAAAGAGAAGAGGAAAAGAATATAAAAATCGAGTAGGCAGAACTCTGGGAAGCATTCACGCAATTGCTGGGTTAGGGACACGCGGTGACCAGCACAGTTACCTGGTTTGAGAAGCTCAGCACCGTGTGCCAGGCTTGGAAACCCACAGGTTTATTTAATTTGACTCTAATCCAAATCAGCCTCTTGGTAACTAATCAAACATTTGCTGGTGTTAAAGAAACTCCCCTTTTCAATTAACTTTCTCAAGGAGAAGACATGGGTGAATTTTTTCCACAGCGGCACCTCAGCAAAAAAGCAATATAAAAGTTTACATATGTTGAAAACCTGTATACATTCTTCATTTTTATTTGTGTGACAGCCCTAAACGAGATGCACTGCACCTCGTACCATGTACTCCATGAATACAACAACCTAGTGATGAGAGGACAGCTCTTTCATTAGGACAAAACACGGGATGCGGCACGTAATGCACAACTATAAATAACCTTAGTTTGACTTGGTGTGAGCTCCTAAGCTTTATAGATGAAAACCTTGAGTGAGTACAACTGTAGTATTTTCAGTCTTGTTTATCAAACGCATCGGGCAGTAATATTTAGAAGGTTTATTCTTATAAAAGAATGAGGCTGTGTGACGTATGCACATACAACTGGGTTGGGATGGAGGTCACTATATAGATGGACAAGACACTGTCCAGATATTACTCAGTATTTAAATTAATTGCAACTGTTTTCAGATGCAAATAAAAAGCCTTTAAAGTTGGCCAGCGAAATCACCGAAGGCTCAGACACCATTTCCTGCAGACTGGGCACTGGAAACCCGTTCCTGCCACAACCTGCCCTCGGTGAAGCTGTGAGAACCAGAAATGAATGGCAAACACACCAAAAACATCTAATAAAC
Organism: Columba livia; assembly: GCF_036013475.1. Lineage (NCBI taxonomy): Eukaryota > Metazoa > Chordata > Aves > Columbiformes > Columbidae > Columba > Columba livia. The sequence continues at coordinate 1,930,940 of NC_088607.1, forward strand.
CCAAATAATCCGCTTTCTGCCTTTACTCCCAGCTCACGCAAATGAACCATTTTGTGGAATTCTGATCCATGAACTCCACCTTCATTTTCCACTAGAACACCTACAAAGCTGTGTCAAAATCTCTCATAATTTCAAAGTTCATTAGGTGGAAAAAATATAGGACTTTTAGAGAAGCAGCTTCCCCTGCCATCCTCTGCGGTCTCGGTACAGAAGCGCAGGTGAGCCTGCTGAACGCTACGGAAAATGGGAAGACTGTTGTTAGCCAACACATTTAAGTCATTTTTGTCATTAATAACAGAGGAGTATCAAAAGGTTTTCACAGCAGAAGATCTATCAGCGTGAACATTAGCGTGATTTATGAGTTAATGTCCCATACAGAGGAGCCTCATTTCCCAGGCGCGATGCTGTGACTTGGTCTCGGTGGCACCGGCTCCCCAAAGGGCCCCGGGCCCCTAAATGACACATCAACTCCACCGAACGCCAGCAGGACACAGAGGTGTGCTGCTCCAATTGCTTTGTGAGGGTTCAGACGCAAAGCAGCAGCGAGTTTAATCTCCTAAGCGAGGTGCCATGGACCCCAATGCCGGCACTGGCGTGGTGACCCACACATGGGGGTCTCAACCTCAGCGCTTTCTGCTGTAACTCGGTGTGACAGCCATGGTTCGCAGTGCTAGCACATGCCTCCCATTTGATTAAATACAGATTTTATTTCAATTTGTGTTAATTGTCTTCTGCGTTATAATAAATAATTGAGAATCATTTTCTATGTTCTGCTGTCCCCACAAATCCCATTGTAGTTCACTCCAAGATCACAGAATCCAAATCATATCCATAATGTGGATAAACTAAAAAACAGAGAAGGCTCAAGGACCAACAACGTTCTAAAGATCCACAGCAAAGCGTTTCCATGCTCTGCATTCTCCCAAGAGGTTTTATTTCCAACCAAGAGGTTTGTATGTGTTTCTTCTCTCAAAGAAGAGCCAGGAGCACAAACCCCATGTGCTCCAGCACCAAGTCCCAAATCACTGCTACTGAATTGGGAAGAAGAATGCAAAATATCTCCATGAACATCACCTTCCAACTCATCCTGTGTTCTCCCTCTTAGAGATCTCAGGGTTAAAACCCTGAAGACCGTAGGTTTCCATTGGAAAAACGCATCAGGACCGTCCAGGGCAGGAGGCAGCCACTCTGCCCATGGGTATTTGCACCCACCACAAGTGTTCAGCCCCCAGGACACCAAAACTTGTCTTAATTTCTGTCCAATGGCATCAGAGGCCAAAGACATCACACCTTTCCCCTTCAGTAATGTTTGGTATATGAATTCTTCCAACCAGGAAGGAGCCAGAGCCCTATCTCTGACGGATCTCCCTCTGCAGGCTTTTCTTTCCTTTGCTTTAGAAACAATGTAAACCTATATATGACACATCAAAATATTCATTATATAATCCCCTCTGCCACCACCTGCATCTCACAGTATTTCCATCAGGCTATCACATGTGGCTCAACTTCAAATGGAAGCCCTCACAGTTTTTTAAAGTTGAGTATTTCTGAGAATCAAGGCAAAACCCACAGACTGAACTGCTAAACCCAACGTGTCCTCCCCCATACTGCAGTTTTATTTTTTGAAACCCAGAGAGCCCAAGTCATCAGTCAGCAAGATGCCACAGTTGTCTCCACAAAATGGGTCTCTCAATCCTTTCAAATTAACAGAAAGTGTTAATTGCTGAGCTACCTGACATGTGAATAACCACCAGGATGTAACTGCATCACAGTTCCTTCCCCCGGTTCACTTGCTATTTCTCAATTTCAGAAATGGTTGCATCTATCCAAAAGGACTGACACGGTTTGAGGGCAGTTTCACTTGGAAAGTGACAAATATACCCAAAGATTCAATTATTCCATGTTCTGACCCATTTGAATCAGGAAGCAAGCATATGAGCTATTAGTTCTCAGGAACCTGCCCTGTTTCTGCCATGTCCTGACATCAGGGACCTGCCAGAAAGCAACACCAGGAATTTGTTGAGTTTGAAAAGATGATCAATAAATGCCAGGAAAGTTGTTTCTTCATCCCTATTACAGAAAAGAAATACCAGTCCTGAACTTTTAAGCATCCTCCTTTTGAGTATCACAGTGTTCTCAAACCTACTCTTTAATCAATTCGAGCTTTGAATTAAAATCCAACGAAAGCTTGAAATATTGGATTTAAATTTAGGTGGAATACTTCACAGGTACCTGGACCGGTTTGGCAATTTGCTGCTTCATTTCAGTCATCTTGCTACAGTCGCTCTTCCCGGTCCAGTAAATTCATATCCTCCTTACAACAAAATCCTTATCAAACCACATCAGCGATATTTGTCACGGCAAAACCAAGCAGGGGCCACCGTCAGAAATGAGGCGTTCGATGTGTTCATCGCCATCGTTCTGAGCCCCGCGGCAGCGAGGTCGACAGAACAAACCAGAGTTGGCTGCTTGCAGACACCTCCTCTACTCCCAGGTGTAAAGCCGCACATATCACTCATGTGATACAGCATCAACACCAGCATGCAATTAGGGCAATTAACAATTGCCACTGCGGTCGTGCCCCTACCTGGGGTTCTGGAAACAGCACTATTGCTGAATGAAGAATAAATCCAGTCATTAACATCTCCTGTTATCATTATAAAAACAACCACGTGAAATTATAAATTTGAAACACAACCTCTAACATCATCTACAGAACAGTTTTAATTGCAAAAGCTGCAGAGATGACTCAGGAGGCTGCCCATGGCCCCCAGTTCAGCACAGCCCCCCCACGCCAGCGCTCCGCTTTCCACTGAACTACAGTTCTCTCAACATCTCCTTAATAGTTTAAAACTTCCTGTATTTGTTTTACAGGTTTCTGCGTGTTTATTTAAAAGGAAACAATCCATTGTATGTTGAGAATATGGGAAAAGATATTAATAGTAAAGGTAATGCATTTGTGCACATATACTGCAGTGCGGAGGGTGATGTTCCAACCTCCTGCAGCTGGTCTAGGCCAGAGTCATTCCTTACAGTTTGTGTTTGAAAGCAGCGACAAATGTAAGGACTGGGGAAAGACACAGCATACATGTGCTCAACACAAGTTAACAGCCTATTCCCCTTAATATCTTGATTAAACATCTAATCTTTCACCTTCCAAACTAACAGTGGCTACTACAATTTCAAGAGAAAAAATAATTCATGTACTACACATCATTTGGGTGCATGGAGGAAAGAAAGGAAGAGGTAGATGGAAGTTTCATACCGCTAGACAGAAGTTGCATACCTAGAAATAGTTTAATATACTGGAGGAAAAATTATGCAGAATGAGAAACATTTAATTCTTATCATTTTGGTTATTATGAGATGTTTGGTTTCTGAACAATGTTTGATCTCTGAACAAGATAACACGCATTTCCCACATCATTGCACTTGAACATCACTCATAGCATCCTCCAAACACATCGAAGCCTGTTAGTCCAAGGAAAGCTGAGTGCTCTCCAGTTTTTAAATTAAGGCAAATGTTAAATTTTGAGGAAGAAAAACATCACATTTGTTGCTTATATTCAAGAAGAAAGTCTTGAAACAAAATCACCATCACAGTAGCTAATCAGATTTAATTCTGTCAATGCAATCTAACAAGCAAAATAACATTTAAGATTACCTCTGATGCTTTTAAATACCAAACCTTTATGTACTGCAGCAAGTTCTTGTGAACTAGTGTTCATCACCACCCACCGGACACCAGTCACCTCTTCCCCTACACATCCCACAATAACTGTATATACTGTGTGTATTTCTTCTCCCTACAGCATCCAAAGGAAACCTTCAGCCTGCCAGAATAAGCCACCGTATATCAGGTCCATGTATTTCTGTCCACGCTGCAGCCGTAATAAATGCTTCACAGCTGAAGAACAGGCCTGTAACACAGATCAGGCTTTTAAACGAAAGCTGCATGGAAATAACCTGCATTAAATGTGCACATTTGCTCCCGTGCCATGTGAAGTGCTGCCAACCTGGACATTTTCTGGGGTAAAGCTGATCCCAAGCTCCCAGTAGCTCTTTGCTGGAAACCCATTCTGCACCCCCAGGTCCCTTTCCCCTACACTGCTCTCCTACAGGTCATTCCCAACTTATACTGGAACCTGGGCTTGTTCCTGCCCAGACACAAGACTCTACACTCGCCCTTGTTATACTTCATTAAATTTTTCCGTGCCCAACCTGGGCCAGCCTCAGCCCTACCAAAGCCTTCCCAAGGCGGTCTGGCCAGACCAGTGTCCTCACAGCTTGGGAAGAAACGTCTTTCTAAGCCCTCAGAATCCCAGGCTGGTTGGGTTGAAGGGACCTCGGGAGATCATCCCATCCAACCCAGCTGCTCCCGCAGGGTCACAGAGCAGATCACACAGGTGGGTCCAGGTTTGAATGTCTCAGAGCAGGAGACTCCACACCCGCTCTGGGCAGCCTGGGCCAGGCTCTGGCACCTCCCAGCAAACAAGTTTCTCCTCATGTTCAGATGGAGCCTCCTGTGTTTCAGTCTGTGCCCGTTGCCCCTCAACCCTGGTGTTGGGCACCACTGAGCAGAGTCTGGTCCATCCTCTGACACCCACCCTGGAGATGTTTATAAACATCCCCTCTGAGCTTCTCTTCTCCAGCTCTCTCAGTGTCTCCTCATCACAAAGATGCTCCAGACCCCTCAGCATCTTCATATCCCTCACTGGACTCCCTCCAGTAATTCCTCCTTCTTAAATTGCGGAGCCCAAAACTGGACCCAGTCCCACAGATGCGGCCCCACCAAGGCTGAGCAGCATGCAATTTCTTATTTAAAAACAGAATTCAAACATTCAATTCTCATTATGAAATGCAACAGCCTGGATCATCTCCAGTGTTCCAATATCTCCAGCACCTCTATAAGTAAATCCAACCCTGGTTAAGCCAAACCTGTAAATTCAGAGGGTGTGAAAACAAAACCTGCTCTCATTTCCTGGCTAGGGGAGGGTTGGAAAGGGGTTGTCAGACTATAAAGCAAATCCAGGGTTAGCTTGGGGTGATACAACATTGCTTTTTAACCTTCCAAAGGACTAATCCCATAAAAAATGTGAAGATACAGAATTAAACTGCATATATTGAACACATACAAACATACACTAGACTAAAAGTCAGTCCCTATCTCCACCTATGGAAAGGTCCATCTCACAGAGGCCGCTGGCAAAGCAGAGGGATATGTGTTCACGTACAGAGCAACATTTGCTTTCCACGGCATTCTTAAAGTATTCAGCAAGAGCAACCATAATTCTTTATTAAACAATCAAAGACAACAACAGCAAGTTTCTGTTGTCCCATCGTATTATACGACTAATCCTCTTAGGATGGCAATCAAAAGAGCCCAAAATGCCAAGCTGGAGAAGTATTTCCAAGCAGAGGGAGCCTCGGGCTCTTTGGCTGCATCTTCAGTCTGTTGCTTTGGCAGACGGGACGAACCCGGCCTGTCGAACGGCACATTCCCAATGCGCTTACTAGACTGCTTTGTTTTATTACAATTAAAATATCATCCTTTAAATAAAAATGTTATCTACTTCAGAAGAGGCAGGTAGGTTATCACTATTGCATTCCAAAAGTGCATTTTCCCACCCAAGCTTTGATTTGGGACAGCAGCAGCAGATATTTAAACACAAGACCTCAGCGGACTATTCCAACAGGAATCCAAATACACTATTTCCTCCAAAACCTCTCCAAATGAGCAAACATACACATTCTGTATCTTCCCCAGCTCTTACTTATATAGGAAACTTAAATGCTATGAAAGTGCAGCAGCCGCTGCTGTGGCCGTGGAGCATTGAAACCACATACACTGCAGAATATTTACGCATCGTTAACATGAAGATAAACATTTTGGTAAAAAAAGCCAAACATCTACATGCAGCTTACAAATAAAATGCCATTAGAAAGCAATTGGTAATAAGCTGTACAAATTAGTGATCGTGACGGGGTGGCAGCAAGGTCACAAGACAAAGGGGAACAGGACAACAAGCTGGGACACCCAGTTACGTCAGGATCTCTCATGTAAAACAGTGGGCTGGTTGAGATCATATAATGAATCGTAACTCCTTGGCAAATTTGAGCAGAATTTGCACTCCATTTGTTGTCCAAAGACGAAAAGTCATGTCCGGGCTACATATTTCTGTACAGTCCAATTATACCATCAATAGCAAAGACAGAAGTCATAATTTAACATGGAATAAAACTAACTCATAATTAAGGAGTTTGTTGCCAACAAAGAAAAAACTATCATATTAAATAATCACGGATGAAGACTGTGTTGCCCAAGAGCTAGGGGGTCCCCAAAACTAATATCTAGTCGTTACTGGTTTGAGTTTTAACAAGTCCCATGGAAAGGAAAAGTCCTAATGCAGTTGTCTGGATTTGCAAAAATAAACTTACAATATTAGTCAACACTCCTTAATCACCATTGAAACACTTGCTGTAAAAGTGCGTACATAATTTTTAATAAGAGGAAGTTACACTCTGTAGCACTGAAAAAATACAAATTTAACTGCCCAAATGACCACAATGTATATGTGTGCATAAATATATATGTACAGCAAGACTGCAGCGCCTTACTGTTACAGGGTTCAGCTGTGTATGTAAATACACAGCAATTACTCTGATACCAGACGAGAGTTTAAATCAAATGAGACTCAGGTTCAGGGGAACTGAAGACAGACTGAAAATGGAGAAAATCCAGCAGAAAAATTACTTTAATATTGGGTAACATTTCATATTCTTATCACCTAAACCCACCAAAGTCTTGATCTGCTCCTTCCCGCGCTCTCCGCAGAGCTGAAGCCAGGACCAGCTAAACAGAAGATAATGCAACTAGGCATAACACAATAAAAGATATTACCTTCACAATGCATTATTGCTGCCAATTATAAGAATCACTTCAACTTAATTTCAAAGGCACAATCACCCTCAACTGTAAGAGTCTCTTTTTTAAATTTCAAACAGTATTACATTAAGGCAATAACTCACCTCCCAGCTATAATATCAGTCTCCCTTATTGCAAAAATACATTTCATAAATACTTCTCATCGACAAGTCAAGCTAATTCCGGTTAATTTTATTGTATTTTGGTGCTATCTCGCATTTGTGTGCAATTACCTTTATCATTTTATTGCCATGCCAGAAAGTAATCAGAACAATTATTTGAAAGAGGAGGTGTATAAATTCTAAACCACACTTGCTGGCATTTCTGATAAAATAGCAGCTTTATCTCAGCAAGTGGCAGGACATTGGATAAATGAGGCACCCGGCGAGCGCAGCTGACCCCCAAGTGCATTGCACAATATCAGGAGTGCTTCAAAAGAAACTTTCCTGTATAATCCATCATTCTTCATAATACCAAAACAGCCATACCTGAAGAGCAGGAGCTGGAGAACAATAACAGAGTAAATCTAAGCAACAGGAACAAAACCACCAACAGCGCTACTTTTCAAGCTGAAGGAGCATCAGGAATCTGAACCTGCTTTGAGACAATTTCATTGAAATTTTTAAATTGAACAGATTTAAACAAATGAGGCAGCAAAGTGTATATTAAGAATTCACTAAAATCCAAACACATCTACAGGGAGGTACCACAAAAAACAGACTCGTACAAAAATACAAGATTACAGCCTGGATCTTCCCACCACTATCAATCTTGGGTTTATTCAGGGCAACGTGGCCAAGCGGTTCATAGTATTAACACAGCACAAAGCATCACAGTTAGTACAAGAATCTGCTTACTAAGTTTAAACTTAATATCTACAAGAAACCTGGAGAGCAACAGAATTACATTTAGAATTGAATTTCTCCTGAAACAGAAAAATCACCACAATGTCATAAGCACACAAACCACCCCTAAACACAGAGACATTCCCAACGTGGGATCACACACAAAACTGCGTTTCAGCCTCTTCCACACACACCCAACATCTTCGGTCACCGCAACAAATCAGCTGCAGAAATCAGGGATGGATGGGGAGACAAACACGGCGATGGTGGAAAACGTCCGTAAGTCCAGCTGCTTTCAGAACCCATTTTTCAGCAGCCTGCCCCAAAACTGCTCAGCACATTATATTCGTAATACTTTATTTCTGTAGAACATACACACCAGACATATATTGGGTCACACCAATGGGTGGTTGTGCTCAAAGTCAAACTGTGAGCTCTTCACACACAATAAATATCATTAAAGAAACATGAGCTACGTGATATATTTAATACGCATCCAGAATGGGGGAAAACTGCCACAGATAGAGGAACCGGGGCTGTGTCTGCACAACCAAGGCTGCGAGTGGGAGAAACTCAAAGGTTGGATCATAAATTACTCATTACGTGCCACTTGCTGCCTGTGTCGCACCCAGATTGGAGTGAGAGGGAACCGGAGATTCTTCCTATCATGCCCGATTGCGCAGAAGACAATCAAATATTTCTCTGCCATTATTTCAGGTACCTGCTAAATGTTTGCAACTGGAAGATACATTAATATAACTAAAGAGATGACTGTTTAACAGAAAATAGCAAAGCAAGAATTTGTTTTCATGAATTTCTTCCTCAACCATTCCATATAAGAAAGAACAATTTTATTTTGTTGAACAGAGATAGAAAATCTCCTACAGAGGGGCAGAAGACACAGAATATGCTGCAATACTGCTTTCTAAGCCACATTATACAGATTAAAACCACAAGAGATGCTACTATTAAGATATTTGTAACAGCGGTAGAAGTTTCCAGCAGGAATAGTTAGGAATGCAAGTTTGATCGTACTTGGAAATACTTTCCTAGAGAAGCATTTCTAATGGTACAAAAATACAGTCCAGAGGAAAAAAAATGTATTCATATCTCCAAAGCTCATTTGAATTACTTGAAGAATCTGGTTATTGACTAAAAATGTGTTAATGCTTTTCAGTTAATTGTTCCAAATAGTTCAATAAACAGCCATATTTTCTCATTTTACTATAAAGTTCCTGACCTACGCATACCTCATTGAAGCATCCAGCCTCACAATTCAGCCTGTTAATAACAAACACCCCATGGAAAAACTAACAGGAACTGCAGACGCAGCATTGTCCTGTTCCTGCTCTGCCATGGGGAACGTTCCACTGGTGCTGTTACCAACCATGACAGAGCTGCAGAGATTTACAATGGAGCATCAACTGTGTCAACTGGGTCCGTAACACTGACTGCTGGACACCAGGGAAAACACAAACCATGGGACATTAACTGCTTTGCAAAGCTGGACCTTCAATACACACCTAAATGCAGGGGTATTTTCCTAACAACTTACTTTTGGAACAAGCCTCGATGCCATGGTAGATGAGAGGCCTCCACCTGGAAGGAAAAAGAGTTCTCAGAGTGAGATTCAATTTTAATTCCACAGGAAGAACAGTACATGTCAATAGCATCATTTATCTTATAACCAACTCTATCAGTTTTTAAATGAGCTCTAAATTTCAGTATATATAATTTCAAAAGGCAGTTTGATTTCTTTTTAACAAGCATCCAGGAATTTTAGCGTTCATTAGGTCATCTGCTCGTTACGAGTTAAACAACAACAGAAAATAATCAACAGATGGTACATTGAGACTTCTTCCATAACAAGCACCACACAGCTCTGATCTTTTGGAGAAGAACACCTTAAAAGTATTAATTTAAGAACTATTTGTACAGGCAGTAATGTACTTCCAAGTTACTTCACAAATTAAACAGCCTTAAGTGATTTAGGAAATGACACATTGTGAGACAAAAGCAAGCGACATATTCTGGGTTTAAAAGTACAGATTGCAAAACACTACGAAAGCACCTAAGAAATGTTAACTTCAATTATTATCATTCTAGACTATATAGTTCTTTATATATCCTTAACAAAATATACAACAGGTTCTTCTTTGCTCTCCCCTTTGAAATAAACAACAATTGCTATTTCCTTCATATTTAGTTAGTTTCCCCGCGCCTCCTTTTTTCTTTTGGGTGCTGTTTAGCCAAGATCACTGGATCTTTGTGAAGATGTGCTAGAAACGTGACTCTCTTTAAATGGGGAGACTCTGCCCCCAACTCCCAGCACCTCAATGGGAACCGTCCACGTGGGTCAGGGAACGCATCGCCCCATGGAGATTCCGCTTCGCACACCACCCACCTCCTGAAAGAAACCATCTCAACATCTGAGCCTTTCATACACCAAACCCCAAAGCTCAAGAACTTGAAGCACTTCTGAACTACTTACAGGAAAACAGTGATATTGAATCGTGTTATTATATCAAGAGTTTAAAATTAACATCTTGAATAATTAGTATTTTAAACGTACTAACAGTCATACCCTTGCACGGTAGGCATTGCAAAGATCGCTTATTCTATTTTTAAACGGGAATAAGCCAGGCAGATGAGCAAACTAATTACTTAAAATATCTGTGACAGAGCTAAAAATAAAACAGCAATTTATTTCTATTGTCAGTTCGAAGCTTTGACTTGCAACACTTGCAACACTCGGCTTTTCCAGATTTTTCTGAAGGGTAAAACTAGAATATCTGCCTGGAAAAGCAGATTTGTCCAGCGTTACCATAGAGGTGTCCGTCCCATCGCTCTGCAAGAACTGCCACCATAACACCCTGGGTAGGGTGGTGGGTACCGAGGGGGTCCATCAGCACCTCGAGAGGGGAACCCCAAACCTTCCACAAACACCCACATCTCCTGCAGCCACCACTTGGTTCAAGTCCGGACATTTCTACGGAGAACTGGTATCAAGTGCTAATTAATTACCATTTAACAGTTAATTATGCTCCTGTTCCCGTCTCCCACCGGCTGATCTGACAGCACAAGCTGCTTTGGATGCTTTTGGATGCACTTGCTCCCCGCTTTCCATTGGGAACTCAAGCGTTTGCAGGACGGCAGCTGCTCGGGGTGGACGAGGGTGAGGGAGCTCAGAGCCCTCAGACATCGCTGGGACAGAACCCACCAGGAAACTCCCCTTTTCGTAACACATTTCTGGTTTGTATTTACTTGCAACACAGCCTCTCTCCCTGTTTAAGGAAGAAATGGCGCCACATGCCAAAAATCAAGCTAAATTTTGGGCTGGTGTTTTAAATAGCACCTGATTTGTAGTGAGGACAGTAGTTTAATTGCTAGCCAGGTTCCAGATGATGCATTAACGTTTATCTAAATATCCATAGGGATGCTCACATACTTTTAGGTGCAATCCACATAGAGTAAATCCAGATCAGTCACCAAAAATTTCTTCAATAGTTGTGGGCAATTCCCCTTGACACTTCCTCAATGCCACCATCTGAGAAGCAGGAGTAAAGATCCCCAACCTCCCCACAGTGCAGGAGAACTCTACACCCAGCCGTGTCTGCTCAAGTCTTCACAAATGGTATTTTTGACCTCCTGCACCAGGGAACACAAACAGACTCCAAGTGCGAGCACATACAGCTCACGAGGGATGAGATGGAGAAACCAGTCCCAGCTTTGAGATTGGACTTTGAGGAGAATGGGAAATGGTTTCCAGCTTCAAGAGAAAGGATTCTCACCAAAGGACCTCAGGAGCAGGACCATTGCTCATTCCATGCTGACAAGTGCCAAGAAACCATGCAATACACAGGGGGAAGCCTCCAGGACCACTGAGACCTTGGTGAGGTTGGTGGTTGAGAAGGACAAATTAACCAAAAAGCTGCACAGTGCATAAAGAAAACTGAAGAACTGATTAGTATTAACAACCTATTTCTGCCCCAGGATGAGCTCAACCATCTGCTAGTCCAGAAGGGCTTTCCCCTGACAACAGGTAACTTGGGCAAAGCCCAAGCCGTGGTGGTTAGAAGATGACCTGCAGCTAGATGGGAAAAACCGTGAAAGATCGCTGCTATAACTCAGAGGGCTCGGAAACCCCAGAGCATCACTCCAAACTGCATCTCGGCCTTGCCAAGACACTCTTGTTGGAAGACGGCAATATATGTTCCGCTAACTTCTTTTCACACTGAGGTAAAGGGCTCCCCTAAGGTTGAGTTTGAAGATAAGAACCCCACATGTCTCTTCTGAGTGGCACAGGCATCGCCACGGATCAAATCCAACCGCGATACTTCATTCTGCATCCAGAACCTGAGACACCAGAATCACTGGATCAGTCTTAAAAGGCTGGAACCTTATTGTCAGCAACCCTTTCAGCAGAATGGAAAACTCCCTCCTGCATCTGCAGAGGACAGGACGAACTGAAGGGATCAATTAGCAGGCAGAAGTGAGGGAAAAAGAAATGTGATCCCACCTGGAAGACACCCAGATGCCTCCAAACACTCAGGTACAGCAATAGACCAAAAATGTAAAGAAAAGTCAGAAGTCACACCAAAAAAATCAGATCGTTAAATGCGATGAAAAAATTCAGCCATGTTTTGTTGATAGTCTAGAACAGAAGCTCTTGGGTTTTAAGACACTTTCCTGTTTACTTCGATAGGACCACAGTCTGAACATCCCTGTGATGGCAGCACCACACTGAGAACTCTTAGATCCATAAAGAGTATTTTCCTCAGTTCATCAACTTTTAAACGCTAAAGCAAGATTCTCCTCGAAAGACAAGTCCTCAGGATCCTCAGAACGTAATGCTCTCTGGTTTCAGTACTACAATTTAAAGCCGGCTATTATATCAAGTCAGTATATGAATAAAATTCCATATGAAAACATTTAAAGTACATTAGATTTTTTGGTCAAGATGAAAGACTGAAAAAAACTCAAGCAATCTATTCTAATTGGGTTCCCATGGTAACTGTACAATTGGGTTTTTCAGTATAACATCCCAAAGGCCCAATGCACACTTGTAAAATATACTTCAAACAGCCTGAATTGTTTTTACATTACAGCACTCCCAGGAAGATCAATTACTATACATCCCCACCCTAACTATTAGTGGCAGGAGATGTTAACACTATTGGCCATATTAACATAAGTCATGTAAAAACCACCATGTATCACCATCATTATATAAAACTAATTACACACTTCAGATTCATCAAACATGTTCCGAGTAATAAACCAATACCAGCCTTGTCACAAGATCATGTTTACTGAATGTTAGAAATCAACCCCAAATATATGCCACACCATTTTTCTTCTCACATTGATTTCAAGGATAAACAGATTCAATCATTAATAATTACATTATAAGATGACCCATCGGGTTAATCATATTCTTAGCAACTCTCACTACGGAGTCAAATATAGCTGCACAAAAAGACAACGATAAGGATTCCAATCCAGCCGTGTGCATTGCCGAGGATATAACACAAGGTGCATTCACCAACATGCAACTCGTGTAATTGGTGATGAGAAAATATTATTGGTCTATTAAAAAAAACAACACACCTTGCAAACATTTCTAAGCCCGTTTCTCTCAGATGAAGCACACACCTTGTTGGGCTCCATTTCCCTTTCCGAGAGCACAACCCTGGCTGTGGATCCAGCTCATCCTTCCACCCAACAGCTCAAGCCAAAAACTAGAAGGAGATGACAACACACACCCACTAAGTAGGATGCTAAGCCTAAAAATTCACGTATCTTCAGGGGGAAAATGAAGTTGTGGCCAGTCTGAACAAAGTCAACCTCATTTCTCAATCAACTAACCAGAAATCTTGGTGCTTCATGGATTAAAGTTAGCAAATAACCAGAAGTGCAGGAAACCGCACGAGATATTTCCCTTCCCTCCCCGCATTGTATCTGATCACACTAAACTCCAATGGAGCAAGATGAAGGGAAAATGAAGTTGCGTGAATTGCTTCTCCAGGACCTTGCTCGGAGTCTAAAAACGTGCTGTCAACATAACCAACCCGCTGCCGCCAAACAAGGCTCCGCATTTCATGGGTAGTTTTATATGCTGTACGTTCCATCTTATGGTTTTCATACGTGAAACCGAAAAATTAATCTGTTAACAGGGCCCTAAGTATACTTTAGATGTTTATTAAAAAGTTTAACTAATTAACAGACCTTCTGCACACCTGAGTGTACAAACAAGCAAAGATAATGTTATTGTTTGCATTGTGCTGACTGATCTAGAGCAGCCGGATAATTTAAATATTACTGACTGATGATTATGCGGCAGCAACATTGACAAGACGGCACCAACACCTGCTATCTGCTACCACCGGTTACCTGGGGAGTCACATTTGCACTTGGAGCATGTAGATGGCACGATGCAGAAAACAAAGCAAATCCAACTTCAGCGGGCTGCGCTGCCAATATACGCTACTGTACTAAAATAACTTCATTAATCTGATCAGAACGCACTAAAAACGTGGCATTTGGATAATAATTAAAAGCTGAAAATGCACCCATCAGGTAAAACCAGAAGCCCGTCCCCTCAGTATCCCGTCCTCAACAGCACCAACAGCGCGTAAAAAGGCAAAGCGCCGGGTGATTTTCACTGGGATACCATCACACCTCTCCAAAAGAGCAGGACTCAAACTTCAAGTCAGAAGTGGGATTTCTGAGCCTAAAATCAAAGTTGGAGCCCAAATTCAGCTCCACGCTGGGTAGGGAACATCCAGCGCCATCTGAACCGCCACCTGCTGCTTTTCCATGGGTGCTACCAGTAGAATTACTCTTTTTTTCTCCTTTATGAAGCTGCTCGAGGCTCCAGGTCCTCAACCTGGAGCGGGTCCAGAGAAGAGCAACACGACTGGTGAAGGGACTTGAACGTAAGACCTATGAGGAGAGGCTGAGGGAGCTGGGCTTGTTTAGTCTGGAGAAGAGGAGGCTTAGAGGTGAGCTCAGCACTCTCTAGAACTACCTGAAGGGCAGTTCTAGCCAGGTGGGATTGGTCTCTTCTCCCAGGCATCAGCAATAGGACAAGGGGGCATGGGCTTAAACTCTGCCAGGGGAAATTTAGGCTGGAGATGAGAAAGCAATTCTTTGCAGAGAGAGTGGTCAGGCATTGGAATGGCTGCCCAGGGAGGTGCTGGACTCACCGTCCCTGGAGGTTTTCAAACTGAGATTGGACATGGCACTCAGTGCCATGATCTAGTAAACGGACTAGAGTTGGACCAAGGGTTGGACTCGATCTCTGAGGTCTTTTCCAACCCAGTCCATTCTGTGAACCAGTAGTGCTATTTCATTGGAAAGCAGAGGGGAAGTCGGAACCTTTGTTTCAATGAACTCCCCTCTTCCTCCTCAAGATTATAGGTGACTTGTTCAGATCTAAGTGTTTTTAATCACCTCCAGAAACCCCATTGCATCAGGGAAAGCTTCAGCTGCACATCTAAACTTTAGAAGTGACCTGAAATGATACCTGAAATTATTTGTACCATTTAATTTGGCATAATATAAATCAAAATAGATAGATAGTCTTGACAGACATTAGGACATGGTGTTTGTGCTCTGCTGATATAAAATAGTAAATAAGGAAACAACTTGAAAAAGGATTAGGAAAAAGCATCAAAACAGTGACATATTTCCAAATAAAGACTTTCACGCTACTCAACGGCCATAAAAGCCCAAAGCCACACAGGCTTTATTGCCATTCAAACACATTTGAGTTTTTCAGTGGTAGTCTGGCCCACACAAGTAGATCATCAGTTTCAAAACTGCATTTTGTATTTCTGGCAAACACTTCAGTACAGGTTTGGTCTGGTTTTCTAGTTCAGTTGCTCCTCCAGCCTCATACTGAACTCAATGTTGGCCCAAACACTCCTGTGCCAGTGATAACATTAAACTTACAGGAGGCCAAACTTAACACAGGAATTTCTCTTGCATAGGGAGGGTTTTGCTCATTCTACCTTCAGATAAACGAGCAGAGGTGTAGAACAGGGACCCTCGCTGCTGTCAGCTGGGGTAAGGAACTCCAGAACTGCAAGTCTGCAGTACGGACACCAAACAACCCTTTGGCTTTTTATTATGGCATTAATGAAGAAGTTAAAGTTTGCAACACCAGGCAAGGCACGGGCTGAAACCTGTCACTACCCAAAAGACTTCAAGCCTCCCCAAATTAAAACTTCGTCCCACATTTTCCCATTAGTTATGTTCTCTTCACCAGTCCAGATATCTTTTGAACACTCAGTAAACTAGAGAGTTGCACAATCCGTCAATAAAGTAAGCGCATCTTGAACTACCGTCCATATGACTCAATTTGCCAGTAAAAACTGCCACCAGCACTGTGCTTGCAGAAAAACGTCCATAAATGCATTCTTGCAACTGGCAGATCGATGTCCATAATAAAAACAAAGAGACTTCACAAGTGCTCGCTCTTACGAGTTGTGCGATCGGCGGGACGCGCGTCCAGCTTCACCCGCCAACTTCTGGCAACGGGCGACCCAGAGCAGGCTGGGCGCTTGCTGACTCCACGGGGGTCAAACAGGAAACCATCCAGAATTTAACGTATTGTTCTGCAAAATTATAAAGCGCAATATGCTAACAGCTATCACAAGCTGTGAGGGTTTTTTTTTTGCCACTTGGCAGAAAATCAGTTTAATTTAGGTCAGGTGCAGCCCAGGGAGAACAGCACAGTCTCGAGGCTGATGTTAAACACCCCAACAATTTGTTTCCATGAAACAGCACCAACACCGGCTGGAGCATGATGGGGTAGAGCCAGCACACCGAGCTTTAATGCATACACATCAGCTGCTCTCACTTCTCCAAGACCCTAATTACGTGGGAAAAGAACACTACAAAACCCACCATCCCTGTCTTCCACATGTTCTCCTCTGGATTTTTCACACTAACAGTTTCCCCTGTCACTTAAGGCAGTTTAAACAGAATTTCTCTGGGTCAGCCTTTCCATCTTATCCACACTTCCCGTAACAAACTTCATGTTTTTTCTGCACAAGTCCTTAAATTAACCATTCAAGGAAACCCCGATAACCTTCCCAAAGGGCATGAGCTTCTCCTCCAGGCTACTACCCCTTTAGTGATGCCATTAACTGATTCTCTACATACGTTAAGCATTAACAGTGGTGACAAGTTAATTACTGAGTTATCAAGAGATAAAGTAGTCACGGTAACACAAGTTGCAATATAACTACAACAGTTTCCTATAGAGCTTCTGTTCAGTTGCTGGTGTAATTGGTGTAATTAACTTGTCATGGATCAGAATGCAGATAGGAATTGCTAAAGCCACCTTGCAGGCTCACATGGCTACATCTTTTTTCCCCCTGGAGCTTGAGGCTTTTGGTAGAATTGTCCAGATTTGGAACATCTCTGTTTGAAAACAAAGCAAACACAACTTTAGGAAAAATTATGTCAAAGCATTCCCAAGAAAACAAATAAGCATCTTGGTCTATTTCACCTAAGTGGATGTTTCTAGGCAGAAGTATTCTGCGTTACAGGGGTGGGTTTTCTGCACCAGAAGCAACAAGCTTTACAGACATCAGAGCAGCCAGACACACATTAAGGAATTTATAAGATTAATCAAGCCAGCGGTAGAATTGTTCAAGAAGGCAAAAGGCCCGACCCCAAATCAGCGCCTGAAGCAAGACACTGGCCCCTCCAGAACACAAGCCTTGTCTTCTGCGCAGGGGAGCGCAAGTCTGGACACAAGAATTAAGCTGTGACAGTCAGTTCTAAGCTAAGTGTTATGCCCCAGTTCATAAAATGGAAACACTGTAGAGATCCCATCTTGCCATTTGGTACAAACCCCATTACACAAAAATATGATGCAACAGGTTTATTTGGGAGTTGGAGTGAAAAAAGAAAAGCCATTCCTTACATTTACTTTGCTTTAAAAACTGTGTTTAGTTACAATACTATATGTATTTTACAAATAGTTTCAGAGCTTGGCTTTCATGTCAGCAGCAAAAAGGCATTTTTACATTAGTGCCAATTTGACACGCACTATTTTACCGCGGTTTAACGCTAATCTGATCTGACCACCGGCTGCTGCCCCCCCAAGAGCTGCGTCCACAGACACCAAGAACCAGCTCAGCTCCCCCAGCAGCCACCAAAACGCCTCCCCTGGGCAGGGACAAGGGGCAGTGGGTACAAACTGGAACACAGGAGGTTCCACCTAAATATGAGAAGAAACTTCTTCCCGGTAAGGGTGGCAGAGCCTGGCCCAGGCTGCCCAGGGAGGCTGTGGAGTCTCCTTCTGTGCAGACATTCCAACCCGCCTGGACACCTTCCTGTGTAACCTCATCTGGGTGTTCCTGCTCCATGGGGGATTGCACTGGACGAGCTTTCCAGGGCCCTTCCAGTCCCTGACACTGTGACTGTGTTTGTGGGACAGGTTCAGCAGCTCCTGCCAGCTGGGGTTGAGCTTTACAACCAGCGTTTCCCTGCAGCCATGATCCCAGAACCCCAGCCTGGTTGGGTTGAAGAGACCTCTGGAGATCATCCCATCCAACCCAGCTGCTCACACAGGTCAGTCCAGGGGGTTGAATGTCTCGGAGAAGGAGACTCCACAGCCGCTCTGGGCAGCCTGGGCCAGGCTCTGCCACTTCAAAATAATTAAGTTTCCCTTCACGTCCAAATGGAGCCTCCTGTGTTTCAGTCTGTGCCCGTTGCCCCTCATCCTGGGGCTGGGCACCACTGAACTGAGTCTGGTCCATCCTCTGACACCCACCCGGAGCAGTTTACAAACATCGATCAGATCTCTTTGACAGATCAGATCTCTTCTCCAGCCTCTCCCATCTCCCGGGGCAGCTCCCCACACACCGGGACCACGCGGGGCTGCTTCCCCTCGCCGGGAACGCGGACACCGGGAGCAGAGCAGCCCCCGCGGTGCGATACTGAACCCCGGCCGGCACCAGCACAAGGGCCCGCGGCCTCCCAGCCCCGCCACGGCTGCTCGCAGGCCCCGGGGAGCGGCGCTGGCACCAGGCCCGCCCGGGCGGCAGCTCCGCCGGCTCAAGCCCGGCACACGGCCCCGCCGCCCCCCGGCCAGGCCCGCGGAGGCCCCGGGAGGATGGGGAGGAGGAGGAGGGAGGGCGGCGGAGAGGCCGCCGCAGCGTCCCCGGCGCCGCGGGGGTGGCTGCTCCCGGCGGGGCGGAGTCGCTCGGCAGCGCCCGTGGCCCGGAACGCCGCGGCGGGGGAAGCGGCCCAGCAGGCCCGGCCCCGCGGCCTCGGCCCGGCCTGCAGCGCCAGGCCCCGGCTCCAACCCAGCCCGCAGGCCCAGGCCCTGCCCCGGCTCCAACTCCAACCCCCAGGCCCGGCCCCGGCCTCCTACCTGCGCTGGGGCTGCTCTGGGCCGGGTTCCGGGCTCTAGAGGCCACCCCGCCCCCTGGTCCCGCTGATAAGGCCGCGCCAGGCGGTGCAATCAGTGGGTGATGCCGCCCACCTGCCCCGGGGCCAGCACCGGGGCACTGAGGTGGCCAGAAACGCGGATTTCTGGAAAAGTCCGTGACAAAATAAGCCTGTGGGCACTCATGCGGGAGGAGTCAAGGTCCTCGGGGTAGTCAAGGACCTTTTTTTTTCTTTCCTTTTAAGCACTGCTGACCAAAATCCACCACATCAGGGAGCAAAACGCAGGCTTTACGGCTGAAATGTGTTTTTAAACATTTCCTAGGCTTGTTTGCAAAGTTACGGCTGAGGGTGGGGATTGTGAATTAGAGCGGTTTGCAGAGGGGAAGCGTCTGGCAAATACAGTTCCCGAAAGAGGAGACACGGAGCAGATAACGGAGTGAAATGTCCGAGGAAAACAGACTGGAGGGCGAGCTCTATTTCAAATAAAAACAGGACAGAAAGTGCCAGTCAAGTTTGCAATAAGAAACCATTAATTTTCAAGCTAGGTAATCTTTCGCTGCCTGAATCTTAATTTATTAGTCATGTTGTGCGACTCAGAGGCTGTCACGAAATGGGAGGATCTGCTTGGGAACGAGCAGAACACTTTTTTTAAAAGTCATTAGAGATTTCCGAAAAGCTTTTTCATAGAGAATGAACACACTAAATAAAACTGCATTGAGTTAGTATCAGTGGGTTTAATCTGAATCTCTCTCTCTCTATATATATATAAAATACGGTCCAAGATGCAGAAGTTTCCCCAGTGTAATTAAGAACACCTTTGCGATAGTTGTGCTTGGTTCAAGATTAGAAAAGGGCGTGTAACCGCTGTGTAACGGTACCGAGACACTCCTGCTGGTTTTCACAGTAATATTTTTAACATGACACTTAGTTTTCCCATTTGCTTTCTGGGCCGTTAACCCAGAGTGTCCAGGAAATGTAAGCAAGGCGTGTTTACCACTCTGTCTGCCTTCCTTTACTGTCTACATGGGCAAAGCATTGGCCAAAAGTCACTACTTAAGTTGTTCTCAGGTGGTAAAACGTCCAGAGCTTCCACAGCACCCTGCTAATTGCAACCTGCAAACAAGAGAGAAGTGATCTGTGAACACGTGTGATCTGTGGAGGATGAACTACAGTTCACATAAATGGTTTAACAACAAGAAATCAAATTCAGATCTCATGATAGGAACGGTTTATCAGGGGAATTTCATTTAAAGCAGCAAAGAAACAGTATAGCAATAAAGGGAAAGTACACAAAAAGGTGTTGCATGTTTGTGATAAGTTACAACCAGTTACAGCCTTTTGGTTCACGTTTCCTGCTTTATGCAGAGCTCACCTCTGTGACTTGGCTTTGCAGGAGCTGTTGCTGGACAGATGATCCAAACAGTTGTGTAACTGCGATGCTGTATGCCAACGAGAGAGAATGGAGCTCTCCAGGAGTTCTAATGAAGCCTGGATTTAATGGACAATTAAAAGGTACTGCCGTTGCACGCCCCATATTAACGCAGTGTCTTCTGTGAAGATGATCTCACCCCTCAATAGAAGATCTCTTCACATCAGTGAGCTCTGGACTGGGTGGGATACCCTAGAGATAGTTTTTATTTTAGAACACGAATATCAGACTTCTAAAACGCGGATTATTTCTTTTTCGCAGACATTTAAAAATCCAGTATGGTGTGAATTAAAAGGAAGGAAGGTGGAAATTTCCGCAAGAAGAGGTGGATCTGCTGCTTGGCAAAAAAAGCTCAAACAAAAGCACGTTTATAAAAATACTGTTCTGAAGACCCGTCTCTGCAGTCTTCCTTTTCTAAACAACTGTCAGCTCTTTTTCTGCCCTCTCATCCTTCAGGATATCGATACAGACGGTGCTGAGCAGTGACGTCCCCGAAGGACAGCTGTCCCACTGCCGACACAGGCCAGCGTCACCTGAACAAATACCTGCAGATTTATGCGACCTCAAAATATACAGGACTTGTTAACACCTCCCAAGTATTGGTGAATGTAGTGTACCGGTTTTAGCCCTTTAGAAATCTCAGTGTGCTGTTCTATCTCTTAAAAATGAATTTGTTTTATTTTTAAAATATTAGAATACCAAATTAAAGAGAAACAGTGCTAAGCAGGATGAAATCTTCCCTCTGTCCTGAGAACCTTTTCTCAAAAGCAGCCAGTTCCTGAAACTTTCTCAGAAGTGGAAACCTCCTCAAAATATGTATTAATCTTTTTGGACTCCTCTCCCATGTTGATCTCCCTATTGCCTGAAGCATGAAAATTGATTATCTTTAATTTGATTTTAGTTGGTGTTATAACAGGTTTGAATAGAGAAAGTGAAATATCCAGACATTCGTAAACCCGCACGGCCTGGGTTGTGGCAGTGAGTCCACAAGTTGTCTGTTCACAATATCAAGAGTTTCTCTGCACTGGTTCTACCTGCACTGCGTTGTAACTCAATTCAGTGTCATATACTCCTGGTAGCAAATGAGGCGGAAAGGGTACTCCTCATTCTTTTTCACTCTTAATTACGACCATCTTATTCAAATCCCCTCTAATCCTTTTGCTGTCCAGATTTTCATCTTTGTTACTTTGAGGAGGCACCATTGTAACAACTGAACTTCTTACTTTCCCCCTAATTTAATGACAAGAGCAAGACTGAGGATACTGTTACTATTACAATTATTAATAGATGTATCTCTGATCAATGACATTGGTGTCAACAGAACATATATATTTCTGTATCTATTTATATAGATATATATATCTATATATCTCCCCCTTTGCCAGACTATTAAATTATCTATGAGAGCCACTAAGTCTGAAAATCCTCCCTAGGAGTCTCCAGCATTCAGCTGTGACACATCCAGTCCAGTTCACTCACACTAAAGCTTACGGTGAAATTTTCACCACACTGATGCTGTAAGAAGATAGAAATTTTCTAAAATGGTTTTCAAGTCGTGTCCCATGTCTTTGTTCTTCATTCAAGGCATTTTCTTTCGGTTCTTTGCTTTATTTGTTATTAATTCTGTCATGTATAAGACATTGTTCATTTGATGCGGTGTGTTCAGGTACGGGACGGTGTTTTCCCGGGACTGGAACATCTGTCTGCAGTTGTGTGCAAAATGCCCTTCTAGTGACAGAGAATTCACCTCCACGTAAACCAAGGCTTAAACCAACACATGAACCTCAGAGTAAAGAATGTAATGGGGTGAGATGGAGAACTGAAAAAAACGGTTTTATTACAGGCTTTGAGATGTGAATTCACAAATATTTCAGGCTGGATTGAATTCCTTGTTAAGGACTAACCTCTGAGAACATCGACTTTCTGCAACATCTGCTGTGGAAGAGACTTGGGCACCGGGGCTGTTCCGACCCTCTCGCTCGCTGCAGAGAAACAGATGGAGTCTCGGGGAAGATGTCAGATTGGAAATCGCTCTGATTTGGACCTCACTTGTAGTTCTTTAATTTTCCCCCAGAGAACGTCGTCAGGTTGGAGCACAGGCAGAATATATTTTTGCCTTTGTGTGTATGTGCTGGACTGAGCCAGAATCTGGCCCCGATCACTTCCTGTGCTCCGGTGACCTCTCGGCATGAACCTCCTCAGCTGTGAATCAGTGCAGTAACGTAACCTTGTATTATTTCACTTGAACATGTGAATAACTCTTGCTTTTCACATTTCTAATCACCAAGAAAAAAAAGAAAAATAAAAGCTGAATGAAACCAGAAACTCTGATTTCGTTTGCCAAGACACTTGCGTTTTCTCAACAGCGGGGATGTGTCCTCCAAATTGAAATCTGGAAAGTTCACGTCAATACGGAGCGAGCTATTTGATCTGGGCATGTTATGTGCTTTAATTGGCCCTGAAGGACAGCATGTGTGTGTGTGGATGGGAAAAGTACTCTGGATCTGGTTTCAAAATAGGTTTTTAAGAATAAAAAGCATATCTTATACCATACTTTTGCTTGCTGCACATTATAGGAGTTTGTATTTTAATTGGTGCCAAATGCTGAGAAGCACACCTGGGTCCCCGGGAGGTGGGTGAGCACAGGAGTGTGCCTGGGAACTTTAAAGAGTTAAATGTTGATGATCTGGGATATGATCTGTAGGTCAGAAAAGAGGTCTGGGGTGGTTCTGAAGAAGTGTGATTTTCCGGGGCTCGTTCCTCAGTCTGGATAGGAGCAGATTGGAGGTTTGAAGCAACATTTTTTGTAGCAAAATACAGACACCGATAAGAATCAGTGGGGATGGCACATCATCGCCACTGGCAACTGAGGTCACTGAAAAACGTCACTGCTTTACTAAAAGTATCCTCCTCACATCACAATTCGATCAGTCTGTGTCTCTGCAGTTCACCTCCACAATTTGTGAAATTTGGAGGAGCCGAGATAAAGGTCTGCACGTTTTAAATCGGCATCGTCTTTGAAATAATGTGTAATCCCTGCAAATAAAGCTCTTTCTCTCCCTCTTCCTCCAAAACATTCTCCAAGCGTGTTTGATTCCACTTTCAAATATGGAAGCATGGACTCATCTATATTTAAAACCCAAAAAGTAAGTCCGGATACATTGAGCAGGAATACAACTGGTTCCTGCACCGGGAGAGGAAGGAAATTGGGTGGTTCGAAGTGTAGAATTACTGGTAAGTTAAGAAAATGTATGTTAGTAGGCAAACCGCTTTCAGGGCTTGCGAAGAAGCTTGGCATTGGGAGAAATATGGTTTCCTGTAGTCAAGGTGCTGGGAGTTGTTTGCCAGCCACTAATGCCTGTAGGGAAATCTCGGAGCAAACCGTGTAAATGAAGGGGATATTAGCAGAGATTGGCTTCGTTTTCTGTAGGGCAAACCCATAAAAAAGTTACGGTGTTTCATATGCCCTACTTGAGCCGGTTTAGTTATCTCCTGGCTGCTCTATTCCTGGAGTTGTTGGAAAGAGCTTTGACAATATTGTTGAAGCTAACCAGTGTAAATTTTGTCTGTTTTGCTGCAGAGAAATTTGTGTGGTAAAAAGGCTTATAAATATTAAATAAGAGGAAGTTTTGGTCAATAAGGCCACTGATAAATCTCCTATTAAATTAAGTGTGCCTGGAGTCCTATATTTAGTGGAGCATTTGCAGCTATTGCCAAGTTCCAGCAAGGCTCAAGCATTTCCAATAATTATTACAGCAGAATTTACAGCGTATATTTTTTCCTGTTGGCATATTAAGCCTATCTGCAATAGAACAAACACATCCTTCAAGCGACTGGGTTGTTGTAGCCTCTTTAGAGATGTGCCCATCTTTGTAATCATCGTAAATTATTTGAAAAAATATTCTTCATAATTCTATTTTTTTATGAATGAAGGTTCCTCCTTGCATTTCATCCCATGCCGTGGGCGGGCGAGGTTGCCAACAATTGTCTGTGCCGTCGCGCTCACAGAACTCGCGGCATCAATTACTTGGTAGGAGCAGACTTGCTCCCAAATGAACCCGTGTGTTTACTGGGAGGCACTGGGAATTCAATCAAATCAGTTCCTTTTGGTCTTCCCGGGCAGGCTGCGTGTGTGTGTGCGTGTGCGTGTGTGTGTGTGTGTGTGTGTGTGTGTGTGTGTGTGTGCAGGGACACGCGCGTTCGGTACGATCACGTCTCGTGGTCTCAGAAATGAATCCACTTGAAGTCGGTGCTAACCTGCCTCTTGCACCGATGGAAATGGATATTGTGATTGCCGTGTGGAAACGTGCGCTCAAATGCATTGGGAGTTTGATACTATTTTTCAAGCTGCCAAATAGATAATGTCAGAACATTTCTGAAATGGGATAGTAACATCAAGATATACTGCACCAATCAGCTAACATCAGGCAAAGTACAGCCTAAAACTGGGGATGGAGGAGACTACTACAGAATTTCCATTTTCATTCCCTATGTCAACAGCTTTGTAACTTACCTAGTAGATTGTTTTATGTTTTCCAGACATATTCTCAGTAGACTACAAACACTACATTCAGCTCAGCCTTCAGAACCTAAAGAATTAGATATGCTGTAGTTTATGAAATGGATGTTTATGAAAGTATCCTTTGTTTGAATTGCTCAAAAACCCAACATGAATTCAAAATTTGACAGCGTAAGCAGAAAATAAGAGGGCCATAGTGATCTCCCAAATGTAGCCTTAACTATTGAGGTTCTCATATTGAAAATGCAATTTTCTGTCTAGATGTTTATGAATGTCTTCAAATTCCCTTTCATAATAGCCCCTTTTTGACAGGCCTTTTTCAACTCTGAAATATGAGAGGAAAGGTTGCTGCAGAGTGTAGTATATACCATTAGAGGAGGTGCACCTCTGTCCCTCAAGCCAACTGCTCTCTTTTGGAAGTCAATGATGATATATGCATGTGGAGGAGGCTGCAGAGCCCCGATCCATTGCAGAGAAGCAGGATTCTTTTACTGAATCGCAGCAAGTTTAGCTGCTAAAATATAGTGTGACACGTTAGGGAGCCTGTCTATGTAAAATGTATGGATTCTGTGTTCTTTTATAAACCCTGTGTATAACTCCAGCCTTGTGGAATCTTCAGTCTTAGCAAACCTCATCACGTAGCTGCTGAAGAATAATCAAAACTGTTGAATCACTCTCTACAGGTAGAAATGTGTCTGTTTTGTTGTGGAGAGTGTCTACATTAAAGGAATCGGGTTCCCCGGCTCACCCACGTGGATCACCAGCGCACTGCATGGCAGCGGTGCCGGCAACGCGACCAGGTGGAATATACAAGGCATGGACCAGTTCTACCTGCTGTCACTCCTGTTGTCAGCTTCTCCTTGTGCTTTCCTGAAAATCTGACAGCAAGTGCTTGTGTCCTTGGGCAGCTGAGGGAAAGTGAAAGGGCCCTTGGGGGACTGGGCAGTTGGTTGGGCCTCCATTGCCAAGATGACGCAGGAGCTCGAGTCTGGGCTCTTCTCTTGTTCTACACAACAACAACGAACGTTTCTCGATCAGATCGTGACGTGAGACGAAAAGTGGATTTTATACAACAACCAGCAATGACCAGCTCAGTGACTGGAGCGAGAAGAACCTCCAAAGCCCTTCCCAAAGCCAAACTTGTACCAAAAAAGGGTCGTGGTCACTGTTTGGTGCTTTGCTGCCCCTTTGATTTGCTACACCTTTCTGAATCCCAGTGAAACCATCACATCTGAGAAGTCCGCTCGGCAAATCAGTGAGATGCACCAACACCTGCGGCGCCTGCAGCCGGCATCGGCCAACAGACAGGGCCCAGCTCTTCACAACGCCCGCTGCACGTCGCTCAACCAACACTTCAAAAGTTGAACAAATTGGGCTACAAAGCTTTGCCTCATCCACCATATTCGCCTGACCTCTTGCCAACCTTCTGCCCCTTCTTCAAGCATCTCGAAACCTTTTTGCAGAGAAAACGCTTCCACAACCAGCGGAATGCAGAAAATGCTTTCCAAGAGCTTGTTGAACCCAGAATTTTGAAATCTGGATTTTTACACTACAGAAATAAACTTATTTCTCATTGGCAAAAATGTGTTGATTGTAATGGTTAATGTAATGATTATTAAAGATTTGTTTGAACCTAATTATATGGATTTAAAATTCATGGTCCAAATCCGCAATTCCTTTAGCACCAACCTGCTGGAATTCACCTAGCATGAGTATGTTTGCTCAGCATAACTTCTGCAGGCTTTGAACCTTCGAACCTTCTGCTTCATGACATAAAAAGGCCTCAGAGTCTCCAAGCAAGAAGATAAGGGGAGCTGCGACCTCGGAGATAAGTGAAGGAGCATCTAAAGGAGCTGTGCCAAAAACTGGTTTCTTGACCAACAATGTTGCTTCAACACGCAATGAAGTGGTTCATTCTGAAGTGGTCACAGTTGTTGATCACAAGAGGCTTTGTATTGGAATACGGCACATGTTTTGGTCCATGGGAAAACAAGTTTGGATGTTAAATGTTTTCTGACACTTTGGAGTTACTGTTGCTCTTCTCATTTTCTTTAGGTCAGCGTATGGTTCATGGCAATACCATACAGGTCTAAAATATCTTTACAGGGAATAGTCTGGGGTGCAATGAGTAACATGCGGTTCACCTCCACGCAGTGCTGGATCCAACTGCGAAAGGGAGTATTTCAGAGTATCACCAAGTTCCATAAGTTCAGCCTGGTTGCCACAACGGTAACAATAGTTTGGAGCACTGCAAATTGGTACTACATTCTGATCATGGCACTTTAACATGAAATAATTCATGTTAACCTGCAGCAGGTTGTAAGCGTAAGCAAGTCCCTGGGTGGGAAGGTAAATGCGCTCCCTGAACGGTCAGGATCTGCTGAAACCTCCTTCTGCTCCAGCTCTGACAAAAACAGGACACAGGCAAAGGCAACTGCAGAGCAAGCCCGAGGAATCAGAACTAGTCAAAGCAGAGGTAACATTTACATTCCTGATAATGTTGGAAGGTAGAGAAGGAGCCGATGAACAACTGCTCTGGATCCTGCATTTACAAATCTCGTTTAAACCATTCCTAACTTCTGTCCTGCTCTCAGGATGCTGCTTTCAATTCCCCGGCATCCCCTCCCTGCTCCAGCTTTAACTGCCCTTTCAGCACAGTTTAACCCAGTCCAATGCTTCTATACTGAACTGCAACACAGAGATCATTTTGGTTCGTATATTGTTTCAACGCTGGACAAATACAAATGTTTCTCTTGAGTCTAAGGATATTTTTAATACTGCTTTTAAGATGTTGTTTTATTTTGCTTGAAACTCAAAATGCATTCCTCCCAGAATTCTTCAGCTTGTTCTTTTAATTTTTTTAAGGGTATCCTGTCAGTTTTTAAATACAGTCTTTTCATGTTGCCAGCGAATTGCTTTGATCTGCAGATGAGAACCGATGAGGTGCAGCTTCCTCATTGCTGAACTTTGCCAAGAGTTCCGAGCGTGTCCGTGACTGCGCCCGGCACAAATTCCCGACAAGGCTCTCCAAAGCAATCTTTTCCCATTGCCTATAAAGCAAAGAGCCCAGAACAGGACGTGGATGAAGAAAAGAGGAACCCAGTTTGATTAACATGTTCTTTGCTTTATTTATGTAGGAAAAGCTCTGAAAAAGTTATATTCCTGGGTCTTTTTGTACCACGTCTTCATCCATCAATGGAGCTGGCAAGGGAGGTGTCGCAGCACGCAGGGCCAGCCGGGGCTGCACAAATGCCCCCTCAAATGCTCTGAAAAAGTTGTCCTGTAAAGGACCGTATATGGGATGCTGTAGGACATGAGATGGTCCAGGCTGGGGTGGGGGGTCTCCAGGCCACCCCCCATGAAACACACTTGTCCCTTGCAGGAAAATGGGCTTTTTTGGTCAATTCACATCAAATTACATAGTGGTTGCCTGGAAGAGATAGTCCAGCTTTATTCTCCAAATACAGTAGTTCCTTCAGATTCGGATGAGCGATTCTTTTTAGGTCAACTGCTGCTTGAATTCTACAGCGTATTTCAGGGAATAAGTAAATAAAACGCCATTCATGCCACGGGATCAGGATACTACTTTGTGGCCAGATCTGAAGCCTTTTCTCAAGGCAAAATACAATTAAAGCCAGGCAGGACTTGACCTGAGTGAGAGCTTCAGCATTTGATCTGGGAATTTTATTTTTCTGCATTTTTATTATTTTTATACAGCAGTAAAAATATTTCTCCTGCTGGCGGTTTTACATTATGCTGGATATTGAATTCCTTGCAGTAGAGGCCTAACCTCTTGAAACCTAATCTTATGGAGCGTGCTATCTAAAGAACTTAATTCTTATTGGGATAACAAGTTTAAAAATACATATTTTTAAAGCACATCCATGACATTTTTGTTAACCTGGTTCTAATGGTGATCTGGCAGCAACAGTAAGGGATGAAAAGCGAAGAACAGGCTGAGATCTAATCTGACCCAACTCATTGATTCCCTCCCTGACCTTGGGGAAGCCTTTTGACCTGCCTGGGCCTCAGTCAACTCAGCTGGAAAATTGGGTAAAGAGCGGGGCCTGTTAGAAAACCATCTTCAATTTGAACAAAGATTTCCCGGAGACCCGAAAAAAAGTGAGTGTAGTCATTTTGTACAGACATAATTGATTGCGGGCCGCACAAGAATAACATCCTGAGCCGCGGGATGCCGGGCTGACATCTCATTCGTCGCGCGGTGGCTGGGTGGTCTCCGTGTCCACCGGAGCTTGGC
The DNA here is from genome assembly GCF_036013475.1 of Columba livia. Classification (NCBI taxonomy): domain Eukaryota; kingdom Metazoa; phylum Chordata; class Aves; order Columbiformes; family Columbidae; genus Columba; species Columba livia. The sequence goes on from NC_088607.1 coordinate 1,960,328, forward strand.
CACTTTTCATGTGGCCAGAGCTGCATTTTCGCTGTCAGGGCGTTAGTCTGTCCTCGGTAGGAATGTGGCACAAACATCGCATGAGTCTAAGAGGGTGCTGGGGAGCAATTATTATTCCTGTTCGGCTCTGAGTTACTGAACTAAGTTATTATCTCCTAGATTTATCACGACCTGAAGTGGCATCACATGGTGTTTATCAATAAAACATAAAAATGAACTCAGGTCCCTACCCAGACGTCATCGGTGCTTTCCAGCGTGCCCTGCTGTCCCAAGCCAGGTTTCATGCCAACGCTCTGTAATCTGGCGTGACTACAATGAAGATCCAATCCCAACATCACGCCTTACGCGCGCGCTCAACGTGGGACCAGTTTGCTCCTGCAACTGGGAGCCTGGGCTTGGCTTTGTCCTCGGTGGGGACTTCCAGAGCCACTGGGGTGCCCTCTGGAGAGGCTGAAGTTCTGGCGTTACAAGCCAAGGGCATTTACACGGCGTGTGGAGAACCAGGAGAAATTGGCAGCCAGCACAAAGCTCCCGACTCTCACGAAATTTGGCACTGTTTGTGCTGGGCCAGGGCCAGCTGCTGGTGCCAGCGCGTTTCAACTATCCCGGACTTACTAATCTATTCTCCATGACCCACGCTGGAAAAATGACCGTTTCCTTTTCCCAATTCCCACATCTGCTATTTGTTTTCCTCTCGTTGCCTTCCCGAGGTTTGGGAAGGAGTTCAGGAATGCGGAGCGCGATGCAAACCGAAGCCGACCTCCGGTACCGAGCGGCATTTATCTGACAACACTCGTAGGTAAAGAGTTAAGGGGAAACGGGCACATTTCTTCACTTTCACGTGCATATTTCTAGGCATTCTCTAATTAAATAAAAATCTTGATTTTGTTGTAAAAATATATGGCAAGAGTAGGAGAGACCCGGTGTTTCCAGTGGAAACCAGTAAATCCTGCTTTGCAGGTTAATTGGCTTTGCCATTATCCTTCCCTGAAATATTCTGAATTGTAACATTCGTATGAGGTGCAAACACCTGAAAAAAAATCACTACTACTAGTCCAAATGAAATTACTATGTGGGAATGACATTTATGCTGGAATAAAATCATCACTGTGCCTCATATAGCATAATATATGTATAGTTTGAATTAAGAAAAGTCCCAGGTTCCACTCACTTGGAAAGCGCAGGCAGAGAAAAACAAAATGAAATTTCACTTGAAAATATTCAGTTTTCTGAATGGGATATTCGGAAAGTGTATGTTTCATTTAAAAGACCCAAATAGCAAGGAAATCTGAAAAGCAACAAGGACGAATACAGTGTAGAAGTAAAATGCAGTCAGAGTTTGCAGAATTACACAAAATATTGCAGCCTTGAGAAGTGCAGCAGGATGAGCGAACATTGACTTCTTGGCACCAAGAATTCACCCTTTTTTTCCTTGACCTTTCCCTAAATGCAATTTACTGTGATTCCTTTTAATCTGAATGAAGTGATTTGGTTTCTGTTTTTAGGCACCCTGCGTGCACAAAGGTGTATACGCACCTTTGAAAACAGAACAATAAAAGCAATCACATCTTGGAAGAGATAAATGTAAGAAAGGTTAAAGGCAGATTTAACCAGCAGACTTGCTATCCACAAAGATGCTTATATGCCTTTTTATTTAACAACTCAACGGAAGTTCAACGTCAAAATAGAAACTAGAGGCTAAAAATGGGATCTGGCTCTACTGCTGTCTAGTCCTCTGGGCTTACAAGACTAAGCAGAAGTACAGGAATTACCCACAAATATTTGGAAGGGTTTATATCAAGAGCCTAAAATAGATGCGGACTTATGAAATTAAGGGGAAAGGAATTTCAAAGGAGCTGATTAAAGTCGCTACGATGCTGATCAATGGCCAGGAATGAGGAGCTGAATTTTTCTGACTTTTGATACACGTGTTTCTCCTAGTGATGAGAATTTGATGGCCGGAATTAGCTGAACAGCAAGGAGCGCGAGCAGAGACGGTGAGGTCTGTGTGCCCTGGACCGCGCTGAGTCCTGCCCTGTCAGCACGTTGGCATGTGCGTCCTCAGGAGTCCTCAGACAGCTTCTGGTTGCTCACATATAATCTGCTATTATCACTCATACGTTCCTTTCGCTTCTACATCTGGCCAGATTTCCTTTCGTCATCAAGAACCTTTGTTCAAGACTCTTTTTCCCTAGATATATTTGGTTGCGTTGTTCCAAGTTCAACGTCATTCATCGCCGTTCAGTAAGAGCCTGTACGTTCTGCTTTGAAATACCCTCTGATCGCTGAGGCCGCTGACTCTGGCTATCATAGAAACAGAAAATACAAAAAACCACAGAGATGAAAAGTGCCGTTGGGTCGTGTAGCCCATCGCCTGCCAACGTGGGGGACAGAGCTCTCTTGTCCAAGGGGGCCGTGCTGGAATCACTGGGTAGCCCTGGGGATCCAGGCTCGGCATTTGCTCCGGCAGGCAGATAACGTTCTCTTTCAAGTCCCTGTGCCATCAGGAGAGGAAAAGCCAACGCACTGGCGGAATGACTCCACCATTGTTACTGCAGGACCCAGCACAGTTTCAAAAGATATCGCGTGTTTGTGCAGCAACAAGCTGCAACGGCGACAACAGACGGTCCCGGTTTGTTGCTGTTGGTGTAAAGTCCGTAGTCCATCCGTCTTCAGTAAATAGAAAAGCATTTGAAATTCAGAATGTGTCTTTGGCGTGACACTAATATATGGACCCGTTTTGTGCAGAAATATAAAGTGATCAAAAATCCAGACTTTTGGTAGAAAATTAACACAAATAGCCAAACTAAGGGGATAATCCTTGTCTCACTGAAGTCGGCGGCAAAGCCCCCTTTGATTTCAACAGGCATGAATTACAGGTGAAGAGAAAACCTGGGTTATTTGTAATTGTAATCGACTTAGTTTGCAGTGACGACGTTGCCGCGTGGAGGGAAGGTGTGCATCCCAATTGTCTTCCATTTCTCGCTGTCTCCAGATTCCGCTGTGACTGCCCGGCAGCCTGTAATATTCTTTTCCCCTGCTGGGACGCTTTGCCGTGCATGTTAACAGCCCCGCGATTGTAGTGGGGACAGTCCTGGCTGATGGTCAATTACATTAAATCCAGTGATTTTTTTAAATGCTTTTGTTGTTCTTTTTGACATGTGGGTGGGTTTTTGTTTCTTTAAAAATACGACATGAGATTCATCAGAGTTAAGAGTGTCCCTTTATAAGCTGGAACAAAGAGGATGTAGCAAAAGCAGGTAAGTCTTGAGTGATATCAAAATCAGTGGAAACCAGTAAAATCAATATTAAAAAAAAGGGGGAAAAAACAATTAAAATGTTTTAGTCTCCTTTCTGTGTTTAGGTGAAACCTTCAGACTGACTGTCTTTCGGTTTACCAACTAATTGAGGAGAGAAAGGTAGCATGAAAGGATTTTTTGTTAAGAGTTAGAGAAGTAATTAATTGATCATATGTTACTTCTTTAGCAATTACTTGATATTCCCCTGTTAATCTGTTCAAAATTTTTGTGTCAATATAAACATGTAGCGTCTCTGCTGTTTGCCAAGGCAGAGAAATGAGGTTGTTCCCTCCTTCTCTGGTCGGCCTTGGGGCTTGTTTTGACCACGGCTTTCCAGGAGCTTTTGCCATTCCAGGGATGCCGAATAACTCTGCAGACAGGAGACTTTGCCATAATTAAAGTCTGCGCAAAATAAAGGGAGATCTTCATCACACTCTTTGTATTCATATAAAATCTGTTGCCATGGGAGCTGGCGTTGAACAGCAAGGTAGGCAAAATCAGGAACGTTACATTACGTTTGCCCTGTAGCCACCGGAGGGTCCCTTAAAATAAAGTCGCCTTTTATCTTTGCTTTCTGAATAAACATAAAACTAGATTTTCAGTGCAAAATCCTGATTTCAAGGTTATTGATGCCCGACTAAATTAATACAGTCTGTGCGATAGCATACAAAATCCCCAGCAAAGCCAGGGATACTCCTGTCTTTTGAAAGCTTGACATTTGTTTTTCATCATGAACTTAAAGGTCACCAGCTACAGATGAATCAGGATACCTGCTTGAGTTTACATTTACATGCATTTTATTTTATTCCCATGTGCACTTTTTATGAGATCCATCACTGGAGTAAAACTGTAGCTCTCTCTTGTTATCCAGGTTGGATAATCTAGAAGAGTTATCAAGCTGCTGCCTCTCGGCACAGAGCAGTTGTCCTCAGCGCATCGCAGTGCCGCTGCACTTCAAGAAATGTCTCTTGTCTTTACTGCTTGACCCGTAATTTCAGTTGTAAATATAACATTAAAAGTGCCTCTCTGTTCCTAATCTGTAATTATCCGTGTTTCGTCATCCTGCTCAACGCCTGGAATGATGGCGACGCTGCACTGTCAAAGTTATTGCAAAATGGTTTGTGTGTATCGATGCTTGTTTAATTCTTGCCTTATTTCTACAGATAAAGATGCAATTAATCAAAACGCAGGTTTGGGAACTTCCAGGGATTCAAAATGCCTCAGTCAGACTTGCAATATATGTGTCCCGTGTCTTCTGCATATGAATTCTTGTTTTTGTTCAGACCAGCAAGTGACCTGTATTGCTGCACAGATTTTTTGAAACCAAATAACATTTTATATTTTTACCAAAATACCTGTGGAGCTGACAGAGCATGATGCATTCATTTTCCTTGATTTTGTAGTGAGGGAAAAGGCTAGCATGAATAATTCAAAAATAATGCTGAGACTGTTAAGATTTAGTACTGGAGAGGTCATCACAGTTGGGAGAATGAGCTAGGAGACTATTACTATTCCACGATCTTTGAATCTCAAGGTGACATCATTATTATTTCTCTATATCTATAATGTGGTGCTGCATCCAACTTATTGCAGTGTTTCTCATGTAGGGTAGAAAGATCAATTACATACAGACCTCAAAATGTGAACTATAAGCATAGTGTCCAATAAAACTGTCATTAACAGTCACCACAATTTTAACTGTATGCTTCCAGGTCAAGCTGCTTTAAAAATGATAACTGACATTGAAAGGTTGAATAAAGAGCACCCGTTCTGAAGGGGACGCTTCTTTACCCAAAGAAGGTTTCATTAACAAATGCGCTAATTCCGTCCTTGGGTTTACGAAAGCATTCGGCATTTATCTCATCGTTTCTGGTACACACATTCACAGACAACCCTGGAAAAAAAAATCCCAAGTTTTCCACATGATCAGCATCAGCAGTAGCATCAGCGAGTGCAGGTAAAGCTTCCCTGTGCAATTTGGGTTAATTTATTCCTGTCTTCGATGAGAAACTGAAAGATATTACCCAAATGGAAGTTGTATTCCGGTAGCGCTTATTGCACGACTTTAACCATTAGCTCACCTCTGGGTGTGCGTCGGCTCACCGGCGTGCCCGTGGACGTGTGCGTTATCCAAAATAAACAACTCGCTGGCAAACGCTCGGCAGTAACGTATGCCAGGAAACAGCCGGCAGGACTGGAGAGGCGCCTCTCCAGTGGGTGAGCTCTGTGTGTCTAATTAAACATCCATTTCCCTTGGAGAATATTCCTCAAGACTGCAACTCTTCCAATAAACACTTTTCCTACTTGTTTTGTTTTCTTTTTGTAATTTTCGCATGAGTTTGGAAGATAAATAAGGCAGCTTTCATAAAGAAATTACAGAGAATAAAGGGTTGCTGAGCCACCTGTTCTGAACACCAGGATGTTTTGATGTAAGTTGCCCTCAAATGCTTCTAAAAGATAAACTGCAACTCTTTCAGACAATTATTTCCGTATCGTTTTTTTAAGGAATGAGCTACTTTCCTCCTCCCTTAGTTCTTTCCCGTTTTTCTTGTGGGATTTGGGCTTGGGACATCATGGCAGCTCCTTGCTCCCGACAGTCTCTCCCTGTGTCCGAATCTCTCATGTTGGTGATTTCTTCCCCCTTGGCTGCTTACCCAACAACTCCTTCATATTCAAGATCTAAATGGGCTTGTCATTTTATTTTTCTAAATTCTGACTTCTAATTTCTGATTTGCATTCACTTGTCTGAATCAGACATTTCTTACAGTATGTCCTGGTTTTGTTAAAAAACAAGTTTCTCTTTCAGTGATTTTGCCTGTCAGCTAAAGCCTTCATATTAACTGCATTTTCCTGGAGAACCAGACACATGTTTTGGTAAACCTAGCAATGGAATGCAAACTTATTGATAAGCACGGATGGACATCTCGCGAGAGGGGCGACGGGAAACAAGTGACCAAGAAACTGACCAACTGTGTATAACATTCCATTCATGTGAACACTTCATATAAAAGTGGGAGATCACGAGGATCTCGCCCCTTTCCTTTGCCTTTTCCCTTCTGCTTATGGCGACATTAGGAGAGGACCTTGCTAGTCATCCCTGCAAACTGAGGCCTAGTGACAGACTGAATCCAGCTCCGGTTGGCTGCAGAGTCCAGTCCAGGACTTTGGTTGCCGGCTCTGCAGTTGCTGAGACTTTCAAGATTGGTTTTGTATATTTTGTATTATTTTCTCTATTCTTATTAGTAGCATTAGTAAAACATTGTTGATTTTTCCAACTCTTCTCTCTGTCCTTCTGTCCCTCCCAATCGCCTGTGCTGAGTGGGAAGAGGGGAGAGGGAGGGGCAAAAGGGGGAGGCAGGGGGGGAGAGGAGGTTAACAATACATCTGCCAGGGTTTTATTGTCACCCCGCAATCTAAACCCTCGACACAGTAAGATATAAAAATATTAATATGACTAAGCATATACAAGGAGCAAATAGATGAAAATACATAAAAAATGAAGAGCATTTGTTATTTTGCTTGCGAGGTTTTGGTGTGTGCGCAGCTGGAGGGAAAAGGCAGCACCACAGACTCCAGCCCCTCTGAACCAAAAGATGAAGAGGAGATTGGTCAGAGGAATCCAAATTATATAGGCCGGTAGAGATGTGACCTTGCGGCAGGAAATAGAAAACAACTGTGAAACAATGGCTCTCTGATGACTATAGGAAAATTAAAAAGGCTAATGCAGTGGCTTCCTAGGTACAGCTTTTCTCCTGTTCAACCAAACAGGAGAAATTTTTAGCATTTGGAGGAAGATTTGAGTTTGGGGGGGTCAGAAGATTTGAGCATCATCGGTACCGGTGCTAGTCTTGTTTTTCAATACCTAAAATTGGAGAAAGAATTGGAAATCGGAGGAAGAAACAGATTTTATGGTAAATGTATTAAGAACTCTGGAGACTTATGGTTACTTGTGTCTACATGACAGAATTTCTTGGTTTGGGGAACAATAGGATGGCAGCTACATTTGCTGTTTATATTCATGTGCTGTAGTGATGAAGCTCCAAACCGAGTTGTACAAACCCAACAGCCAGCAGCGGTGGAGGCAGAGAGGACGGACAACTGACCACAATGGGGAGTCTGCATGGCAGGAGTCAATGCAGCTGACATACCTGCTCTAGTATTGCTAAACTTAATATTAGTCTAATTTGTATTATAAGGGGTCTGGGAAATTTTTTGCTGCCAGTGATGCCTGTTCGATGGCCTGAGGATTGTGTATATGTGCACAGTGTTACATATCGCTTGGAAAGGCAACCTGTTGGTGATCTTGCTTGAAGTTTAAAAAACATAATAATGATTTAATAATCACAAAGCATTGTTGACAAAAAAAAAAAAAAAAAGGTGTTTTTGCAGCTCCAAGTAGGAGGAAATCATCTTTATGCCAAAGAACTTGGATTTCATAACGTGTTTGGAAACAACACTCTAGTCCTTTCGGAAAAGGAAAAGCGACGGTGCCCTCGCCCCAAACCAACCCCAAACAAACTTCAAAGCAAGAGTTTGAATGGATCCTTTGTGCAGAAACTAGAAACTCCATCAATTACTAATGGATCTTGTAAAAAGTGTTGAAAACCTATAATAATTTGGAAAAAATCCTTTAGCATATTCAGTTACTTTTCACATGAAAGACGTTCTATGGCCAGTGCTCGGTGAAGGATGTTATCCAGTTATTCAACTCGAAGAGAAGAAAAAGGTGGCAAAAGAAAGCTAAAGAGAGCCATTAAACTTGTTTATCATTAAATAAAATGTACAAGCTTGTTCATAACCCAGGAGTGCAAAGCGTACCGTTCAAGGAAATGTAAACGTAACGGCAACTATTTCATTTCATGTGAGGTTTATGTTAGCTCTCCTATTAAATTTAATGGGTTGCCTCATGAGAAGCAGCTCATTAATATGAATCCGAAGAGCATGTTTCAACCTGCAAACTAAACAACACAAAGATGTGCGATGTTTATTTTCTTTTGGTAGATCTTTGCTGTTTAAAAATATGAACTAATGCCATAGAAATAGATGGAGCCTGGGGATGAAGCGCTGAAGTGGGAATCGGGAGGCCGCGTTTCTCATTCCGCTCAGTGTCGTACGCTCCTGATGTGAACCTGAGCAAATCAATTAACTGCTGTTTGCTTTGGTTACTGAATCGGGTTAAATCAACGAACAGTGTAATACTTTACTTATTGTCAGGCTAAATAATTATAATTAATTATACTGGTTTAGATGAACATTAGGGACTGCTTGGAGTGATGGGCAGTGCTGGAGGGTGGTCCAGGGTCTGGATTTGAGAAGGTGGTGCTGGAGAAAACCTCTCGGGGCTGATGGAAATGCTTCACCCCACAGTGTTCTTCTATTGCTTATGATTCCCGAGCGAGCACGGCCATAGAAATTGGGGTTTGCAATGTGTCTGGCCACAAATGGGTGAAAAAGGAACATCCTCAGGTCCTCGGTTCCCTTTGGGGTGATGGACAAAATAGACTTTCCCAAGGGCAAAGCGTTTGTGTGGCTCGTGTTGCTGCTCGAGGTGCTCCCACTAAGTTGCTACACAAAAAGAATAAAAAAAGCTAAACAAGCAAAAGCCCTTAAAAATGAAATTGAAAAATTAGACAGCAAACAGCTAGGAAGGACCACGTTTATGGCCCTCAGAGGAACATTAACTTGCCCGCATTTATCAAATTGGGGTTAATTTTCCAGAAGACAGAGTCCCTTTTGTTGTTTTCTCTTTCTGGCCACAGAACTAACACCCACCTGTGAATTGCAGGCACTGTTTGAAGGGCTGGTGCCTCCACTAACTTGATTTTTGTTTGTTTATTTGTCACTTATTCATCAGAAAAAATTCCTTCTGATCATTTAAAACTCGTAAGTATAGGGATTGTCTTAAAACTTCCTGGTGAAGTTTATATCTGGGATTTTTTGAAGCATGGGAGCTTTCACACACAAGGAATGTTAGAACTGAAAACTGCCAGAAATTCAGGCCTTGATCCTGCAGGATGTGATCAATTATATCACTATAGTCCTGTAAAGCGTCACTTAGTTGAGCAGCACCAGCAGATCCCTCCTGCACCAGGGTTGGCCCTGAGCTGCCCCTCTGCACCAGCTCCCGATGCCGTTGAGCTCTGCCCAGGCCTTGGAGCCTGATTAAAACTCAGTTCCAAAGTTTCCATCCCATTGTCATCACAAAATGTCAAAGGAAGAAATTTGTTTGTATAAAACTGCCATTGACACAACATTTTCGGATCGTTCTTTTGGGAATTACCTGTAGTGTTTGTTTGGTTTTTTGCGGTTGTGTTTTTTTTGTTAGTTTTGGTTTTGCTGTTGTTGTTTGCTTTGTTTTTGCCGGCCTTACGTTTTATGATCTGGTTCTGCTGTTGTGGGTCTCCTGAAATGGGAATTAACGCTCAATACTGGGAATGCCAGTAAATCAATTTGGTTGATCACCAGCCTAGAATTTAAGCTTCTCCTGTTTCTTTGGTCCTGGGAAGGACCAAAGGATGGATGGAGAGGGGCTGCAGAACCCTGACAGAAATTCATTCGCAGCCCTGTGGTTTTTGGTGTTTTTTCTTAAATTTTTGTTCCATTGCGCATACTCAGGAGACCCCTTTATTTCAAATTCAAAATACTCTATGAAAATCTGTATTGACGTAATAGCTTATTAGGCTACAAGCAAAATATTCCCAGAACTAATTTTTAATTAATATAGTTCACTGAAAACTTATAAAAGATTCATAGATAATATGATAAAAGAAATAAACATCCTCAATACCATGTCAAGTTTCTTTTCTTTGTAAAACATTGTTTTTTCTCCTCTGCTACCAGCACAATAAAATCCACCCTTACAAAACTGCCTTGCACTTGTCGTTGGCAGCTCTGCCAGAGGTGATATTTTCTGATACATGAAGTGATACTTCTTAATTCAGAGTCAAATTCTCTCACCTTTTCTCACTTTGGGTCCTGCCTTTTGTAAACAGCTCCGTATTTTTAATCCAGGCTTCTCTTGGAGTTGGTCACTGTCCCTCCCCAGGTTGCTCCGCAGCTGGTGGAGGCCACTGGGAACCATCTCACCGCCCTAGGTGAGTGTTTTGCCAGTCAGAAGGTAATTAAAAGCATCAAGGTTTGACCAGAATTCATCTTGTCTCTCTGTGATCACATCCAAGTGAGATATTGAGTCCAAGCTGGTTGCAGAAGTCTCCCTCCATAGGTGGTGAGGAGGAGGTATCGGTGTCTCCAGAGGTGTCTTTGGCCACCTTTCTGGAGAAGGAAGGTGAACGTCGTGGTTGCTGAGGACTAAAGCTTTGGTGAAAGTGACTTAAACCAGGTGCCCTCCTGGGGATGATGAGTTGGGCTCTGACCCTGCAGATCTTTTCAACCAGGGGTCTCCGCAGAGGTCGTGGGGAGAGGTCTCCTGAGAAATGGGAAGGTCTGTCTGGAGCCTTTCCAGCAAGGGTGACCTTCTGTTACCTACTTGGCACAAAACAGTCGAATTTTGCCCTAAGAAAAACAGCTGTTCAATGGGCAGTGTGAGATATGGAATGTTGTGCTGCTCTCAGGTGCCCTTTGCTCCTTGCTCTCTTCCCTCTCCCAAAGTCCTCTCCAGCCGTAATTGGTGTTTCGGTTTGTGTTGAGTCCTCTCAGTTTGGTCTGTGCCTGATTCCCATTTGCACTGGAGGTTTCCACAGCAGAATTTCATCCAAAAGTTAATCTAGGAAAGGTAGATAATAAAAACTGGGGGTAATAAGAACATTTGGTAATAGGGTGGGGGCTTTACTGCTTTGTCCTTCCTGGTTTTAGCAAGGACAGAAGATTGAACTGGAAGGCTGACAACCCGAACTCACATTTCCTGCACCAGTATTCCCGGTAGTTCCCGTATTCTGTGCAATAGCCCCAAACAAAGGCTGTGTCACGCTTCTCCTCAAGCGATAACAATTAAACATGCTGATTTTTATGCAGCTATAAACAAATTTCATTGCCACTGCTCCAAGAAAAGATTTTCACATTCCTACTGTGAGAAGGAATGAGTAAAAACCATGAGTATTTTGCTGGAAAAGAGCTGATTCATTAAAAACTTCTTTGTGGATCCTTGTAAATGGGTGCTTAAAATATAGAACCAGAGGATCATCTAGCTTGGAAAAGACCTTTAAGATCATCGAACACAACCGTAAATATACATCTACCATAAACTGTAACTGTCCTGTTCCTGACATGCCCACTAGAAGAGTGATGTGATAGTATTGGCCATCTCTTGGATGATCTTTCCTAATTAATCCAACTGAGTATCTCAGACTAAGTCAGGATAACACTACGTATTTAATAGGATTTAGTCCTGTGAATTCTTGATATCCATAGCTCCTGTGTAGCTTTAATATACTCAGCATTTTTCAGGATTAGGTCTTAAGGGCTTGATCCAAACCCGTTTAAAATCAATAGGTGTTTTCCTTTGACTTCAGTGGGCTTTGGTTCAGCCTCTAAATATGAGTCAATACTTTCTGATCTGAGGACAAAAAACCACTTTTGAATCGTTTTTCCGAAACTCTTATTGCTCACTTTATACTGCATAACTTCTTGAACTCTGTATAGATTTGGATAGGGAAATACTAACCAAAACAATAATGATATTATTAGTTGAAGTTTTAGCTTTTAAATTCAATAAAAAGTACCACTGGGTATTCTTTAATGTTACAGAAGAAGAATGATTAATTTAAGGTTCAGGTGCAAGACAAGGTCAGGAAAGAATTGTTACTGTATACAGTGAGCATTTCAAGATGAATTTGTGGTTTGAAGTATCATTTTATGATGCATTTTCTGTTCTGTTATCAGGGGAAGTATGATGGGTGACATACGAGTGATCACAGTGTTTTGGTGCAATGTTCTGTGATGGGCTTTTCATAAAAATTAGCTGACAATGTCATGAGTATACAAGTAAATTTATAGCTTTCATACTGGACTGCCATTCCCAGAGCTATTTCCAATCACTTGGGCTTTTTATTAAGTTTATTGTTCTTTTATTGTTCAGTGGAGTGTAAGCAGCGAGATTACAAATAAATGTAAGTTGCAGTGGGTATGAAGTCAAGCTTGCAGAATTAGGGAAGACGCAAGCGGAGGAGAGTAGAAATTAATTTGAATCATTGGCAAGATGAGAGACCACGTCCTGACATCCTTGTCAGATACACCCCGTACGATGTGGTGGAGGCTGACGTTCTGCTCCTGCCAAAGCCGGGCAACAAAGCCTGAAAGCAAAGTGTCGGTTGTGCTTCCAATGTACCGACCCTGTTTTTCCCTTTCTTGCTTATTTTTGTTGCTCACTTCCCTCTATGTCTTTCTCCTTCTTACTCCAGCACTTGCTTGCAGCATAACAGGACCAAAAAGTGAAGGGCGATGAAGTTTCTCATTTTAGTATCATTCTCATAATATCTCCAGCACGAAACCTTCAGCGTTTATTTCCCTCTACTTTTTCTCCCCTCAAAGACTGAATACTTCATCATTTTAGTTAATATCCTGACCAGCAGAGCAGAAAATCAGACTCATAGCTTTTAATGACACATTTTCAACTGCAAGTTAGTCAAAAAATATCATTTTTATGTGGTTCTTCAATACTTATACAGACTTCTAGAAACATAATTAAAATTTGTGTCCCTGCTTTGTTATTACTGCCGTGGACTCCACTTAAGCTGGATGCTGTTTGTCGGGGCAATCAGACAATAGCTAGAATCCAAAAGCAAATCGATTTGCTGTGTGGCTTGGGCTATTACTTAAGTTATAAATAAAATGATTTTTCCCAGATGGCTCCCTGATGGCCCCGCGCTCTGCCCGGTACCCGCTCCAGCTTTCCAGCCCCGCTGCGCGTCCCTCGAGCATCCCCGGCCCCTCGCACCTCCGGCCTTTCCCCAGCGCTGCTATCACTTGCTCAAGTCTTTCCTCAAACAGCCAAAAGCTGCAGCGGGATCAGAGCCCAGTGAGGTCGGGAGGAGATTTATCAGGATCCTGGGGTGGCTATAGGACTCGTCTTGAGGCCAGACTGTGCCAGAAGGTCTGCAGAACCCGCTGTCCTGCGGCCTTGCAGCTTCGGAGCGTGAGCACCCAACTCTGATGAAGTGGCAGTTTTGTTGAGATGAAGGAAGTCCAAGGTTTTACACCCTGGCGATACCAGGTTTTCCACTTTCTTGGGCAGATCACAGAATCCCAGAATGTCAGGGGTTGGAAGGGCCCTGGAAAGCTCATCCAGTGCAATCCCCCCATGGAGCAGGAACACCCAGATGAGGTTACACAGGAAGGTGTCCAGGCGGGTTGGAATGTCTGCACAGAAGGAGACTCCACAACCTCCCTGGGCAGCCTGGGCCAGGCTCTGCCACCCTCACTGGGAACAAGTTTCTTCTCAAATTTAAATGGAACCTCCTGTGTTCCAGTTTGTACCCATTGCCCCTTGTCCTGTCACTGGTTGTCACCAGAAGAGCCTGGCTCCATCCTCCTGACACTCCCCCTTTCCATACTGATCCCCATGAATGAGTCCCCCCTCAGTGTCCTCTTGTCCAGCTCCAGAGCCCCAGCTCCCTCAGCCTTTCCTCACACGGGAGATGCTCCACTCCCTGCAGCATCTTGGTGGCTGCGCTGGACTCTCTCCAGCAGTTCCCTGTCCTGCTGGAACTGAGGGGCCACAACTGGACACAATATTCCAGGTGAAGGTCCTGGTGCTGGGAGGTGCCGGGCAGGAATCCCGCTGGTTCCAGCTCTTGTCCCTGCTTGCGTCACTCTCATGAATAAACCTGTTGAGGTGATGGGGCCAGGCGCTCGTGAAGAATTAAGTGACGCTTGAGGTGGCAAATCGGTCTCCTAATTTATTTTTCTAGTGCAAACATTTTGAAACAGAAAGGCTAACTTTTCTCGAGGTTGTATATTTACTTCATAGGCAAGTTTTCCTTCCAAAAATGTGGGCAGGGCACTGTTGGAAACTATAAATATACATCCAAGACCATACTGCATACACTTACCCATGTTTTGTTTTCATTTTGCTTTCTCAAGGTGACTAAAATTGCTAATCTTACATGCTATATTTTTTGTATTTTTTTTAGAAAACTGGGAAGATGTAACCAGTAATCAAACAGCATTTGTAACAGAAGGAAAACAATTATGATGAAAACAAGTATATTGGAAAATTGTGGGACTAAAAATAAATATTTTTCCATGAACACAATAGAACTATATTGAGAATTACAGGCAAAAAAAAATCAATAAAAAGTAGTATATAATAGCTATAGAGTTCAAACAAAGTGCATTCATTCCCTAGTCCCTAGGAGGACCCCTGCTACATACGTGCAAAAGTTAATGAAAATCAGACTTTGTTGTGTCATCAAAAATAGCAAAGGAGTTGGCCGCATTTTTCCCTGCATTTTGGCCAGTCGGTGCTCCATAAATATAGCACCTATTTAAATGACCAAGCCTTGTTGCTATTAAAGCCAGTTGCAAACCTCAGACAAGCTTTGGCGCAGGGTTGGGGGCCCCGACACTTGCTCTGAGCGCAGGGGTGCTGAGAACAGAGCGGGTCCGGGGGGGACACAGGTTTGCTCTGGGATGTCCCAGGCGGTTGGACATGGGGACAACTCCTGGCCCCCAGGTGATGTGCAATCATAGAATCATAGAATTGTTTTGATTGGAAAAATCCTTTAAGATGATCAAGTCCAACCATTAACCCAGCACTGCCAAGTCCCACCACTACCCCATGTCCCACCACTACCCCATGTCCTGAGAACCTCATGTCCGTCTGTCCAACCCTCCAGGGCTGGTGACTCCAGCACTGCCCTGGGCAGTCTGTTCCAATGCCCCACAGCCCTTTCTGGAAGAAAATCCCAGGATATAAAAATAATGACTTGCGTCTTCTTGGCAAGCTGGCTTTCAACCGGTTCTCATTTCTACAAACGTTTGCACGAGCCCATGTGTTTTATAACAACAAGTCTATGGTTAGATATAGGTTATAGAGACTTCTGACTTATTTTCGGGTTTTAAATGCAGGAGAACGGTCTGCTGTAATTCCACACATCGCTGGGCCACGCACAGGTACTCACCCCCTGGTTTAAGACGCTGGGGGAAGATGTGGGGCACATTCCTGCACCCACCGCCCAGCCATCCCACCCACATCACGTGGGGCAGGTGGATGGGGACCAAGTCCCAGCTCTGTGCTTCTACTGTCCTTTATAAAGTTTGGCCTCCTCCAGCCCACTCAGAAACACAAAATTTTCTGAAGTCAACCGAAGACATGCAGAATCTTATTAAAAAGCTGCCATGTGGCTTGCTGTACAAATAGAGTAAATCTGTGCCTCAGTCGTCCATATTTGGTTAATAAGATTCTGATTGGAGAATAAATGTAACACCTCCATTTTATATTTTTTTCTTTACATTGTGGGATTGCAGTATTTTGTAAGTAGCCAGAACATTTCATCTTCACACAGCAGTTTCATCAACCTTTCCATCTTCCCACTGACACGGAATAACCCTCAACCTTACAATCTAACAATTTTTAACACAGTCAAAGAAAATATCATACTGAGAACATTCCTAATTGATTAAGTTTAAGCTGCAAGACCCCAAGCTGAAGCCAGCTGAAGACAATGAGAGTCTTTCTGTTTGTTTCCATGGCTTTCGTAAACTTTTGTTTGTGGAGGAGGCCCATCAGGAGCAACGCAATTAGGAATCTGTCCATCCGAGCCTCTGCTTTCCTTCATTTAAAATAAAAAAACATAAACATTTTTGTTTTGCTCGTTGAAAGAATACGGCAAAGGATGAGAATGGAGACATCCATTCTGGCCCCGAGCCAACCCAGTTTGGCCAAGAGGCAAGTTTCCTATAATTTATAAAGATAGGCTATGAAAAAGAAAAGCCATTGTTATTTCAGCCTTTGCAACTTAAAAAATAAAAAGGAAAAAACAAAAAAAAAGGCAACAGACTATAACTTTTTAAATTAGTCTGAAAAATAATTCTTAGAACTGCCTTTCCCAGAAGATAGGCTGGCGCTGTGCTGCAGGCGGCCGTGACGCACCCAGCCCCATACAATGGCTGGCTCAACTCGGGGGCCGCAACCTTACAATGCAGTTTTGCAACTCCTCAGATGAGTAATCTTCACTTATGTCCCACTCACATGAGTAAGGGATACTTAGGAAATGGTTGAAGGGTCTGGCGTGCTGACAGCAGTGGAGGAACGGGTTGAGCAATGGCTCTGAAAGCCGACTGTCAGCATCTCTATAAACTTTGCATGTATTTCTTTCGCAGAGATTTTAAGCATGGGCACAGCAATGACCCTGGGCTTAGTGGGCAACTAGACAGCGCCTTTCATTTTGTTCAAACGCTTTCCTTCTAAAAAGAGCCAAATTAACTCTATTAACGTATTTTAAAAATTTATTACGTTTGTAGAGGCAAAATATGAACATGACTGTGGGTCATGGGGCTGGTGAGGAGAAAGGTGCACATTGCAACATGCACCTGATATTTGACAACTTGGATTGATTATCAGACTTCAAGATATCAGTTCAAACTTGCAAAGCTTGTAGTCAGATTAGCAGGTCTTCTATATGTACTCTGTCTTCCTGAGTGCACTTTTCAGCTTCTGATAACATTTACAAATTAAAAGTATCTATATGTGTTTTCACCTTTCTGGAGTCTTTCATGGGAATTAGTGAGGCTGAATCTCAGGAGACAACTTTTGTTCTTTTTTCTATTTTTGTTAAATCTACACATTTTGTTTCATGTTGAGTCTTCAGGAGCTCTAATACGTTTTGGGTGGGTAATGTTTCCATATGTTACTACTCCATTCATAATCCATTACTTGGATAATTCCTCATTTGTGAGACCTGGAGAAATTGTGGTATTCTCAAGCATTTTTTGAATATTTATATAACGTCACAGCAAGGCTTAGGGTATCAGTTAGCTGGCAACAAAGGCGAGATCCTCAGTTACTTAAGCGTGAGTTTGATTCCTTGGCAAAAATGTAAAATGCAACGTTGGAAGGCAAAGAATTATTGAACAAGGGGATTACACTGTAAAGCAGTTATTCCAACAGCTGCTGCCTGTTCGAGGGGGTCAGAATTTTGCAGGGATGTAATTTTCTATACAGAACTATTTTTGCGAAGTTCAGAGCATTGGCACAGATTAAATAGGCAAGTATTTGTGTGTGCTGGTGTGAGGATGGTCATGGTTCCCGAGCTGGAAGCTGCTCCCGCAGCGCTGGGGATCATCTGGTGGTTTTAGGGGAGCCCATGGCGGGCAGCACTCCGGCCTCTTCCAGAGCCGCATGGAACACGCCTGTGCTGCCATCATAGAATCCCAGAATGTCAGGGATGGGACCTGGAAAGCTCATCCAGTGCAATCCCCCCATGGAGCAGGAACACCCAGATGAGGTTACACAGGAAGGTGTCCAGGCGGGTTGGAATGTCTGCACAGAAGGAGACTCCACAACCCCCTGGGCAGCCTGGGCCAGGCTCTGCCACCCTCACCCCCAACAAGTTTCTTCTCAAATTTAAGTGGAACCTCCTGTGTTCCAGTTTGCACCCATTACCCCTTGTCCTGTCACTGGTTGTCACCAGAAGAGCCTGGCTCCATCCTCCTGACACTCCCCCTTTCCATCTTGATCCCCAGGAATGAGTCCCCCCTCAGTGTCCTCTTGTCCAGCTCCAGAGCCCCAGCTCCCTCAGCCTTTCCTCATACGGGAGATGCTCCACTCCCTGCAGCATCTTGGTGGCTGCGCTGGACTCTCTCCAGCAGTTCCCTGTCCTGCTGGAACTGAGGGGCCACAGCTGGACACAATATTCCAGGTGTGGTCTCCCCAGGGCAGAGCAGAGGGGCAGGAGAACCTCTCTGACCTACTGACCACCCCCTTCTAACCCACCCCAGGTACCACTGGCTTCCTGGCCACAAGGGCCCAGTGCTGGCTCATGGTCACCCTGCTGTCCCCAGCACCCCCAGGTCCCTTTCCCCTACGCTGCTCTCTAATAGGTCATTCCCCAACTTATACTGGAACCTGGGGTTGTTCCTGCCCAGATACAAGACACTTGCCCTTGTTGTATTGCATTACATTTTTCCCTGCCCAGATCTCGCTACCCCGGTGCTCCCCGCCTTCCCGCCGCCGGCTCTGGCAGGTGAAGTCCATTTCACTCCCTTTTAAGGCTTTAATTTCAGTCTCCATGGCCTGAGGGCTCCAGGGCGGCGCCCCCGCACGAGCCCCGGAGCCGTTACCGGCACAGCTGTGCCTCTTTAGCACCTTTTGTCCTCTCGGTACCTCCCCCGGCCGGCGGACCCACGAGGTGTGAACCCCGCCGAACCGTCTTGGGGGTCCGTGGGGGTGAGTGGAACTCTCCGAGATCGAGGACCGGCTGAGGAGACCCCCGGTTCGAGCCTGCCCTGCTCCCGGTGAGTGCCCGTTCCCGCGGGGTGCACCCGGGTCAGCCCTTGGCCCCCAGACGAGCCATTGTTTCCGCTCTTGGGGTGCGGGCTGGGGGTCACCGCTCTGGTGTGGTGTGTGGTGACAATATCCACAAGTGTCACAGCCAGCCTGATGGTTGTTAGATGTCGGAGTGCTGAGTGATTTTGGATAAACCCTGTTTCTAGTTGGTTTTTTTTTGCTAACAGTTCTGGCTGTTTCAAGCTCATCAACTTGTTTTTTGGGGTGTCTCTGTGTCAGGCTGAATCCTGGGATGATTATTATATTAGGAACGGTTAACGGCTGTAATTTTGCACTTGGCCATTTCCACCTGTTAACATAAATGATGTTTACAGCTGTGAAAAAACATTATTTGTTTAACTTCTTAGAAGTGGGAGATATAGAACAGACCTTGAGAGTTGCCACAGATCATGCACTGAACCAGGCTCAGAATTCAGAATAAATATGTCTCCTGAATCCAATTTCCAGTTTGGAGTTAGTAGGTAATTTTTCCCTGTCTCCTGCCTTTGTGGCAGGAGTTAGATTGTGACAGTTACTAATGGGTTGCAATCTCCGTGGTTCTTACAACAGCGTGCAGCACAACCATGCGATAGAACAACAGGACTTCAGTAAATAATCCGTTTTGGCAAGCTGACATTCAGGAGGAGTTTATTACATGTAAATGACGTTTGATTTAGTTCTGAGGCGCTTTCAGAGACTCCTCCTGGCTCTGGGGCCCATTGCTTAGGAAGGGAATTTGGAAGGGGGACAGCGAGTGGGAACCGCCTGCTCTGTGGCACAAACAGAGGGCTGAAACACAACACGGATGCCAATGGGGGTTCAAAAATACCACGGGGGGAATGTTTTTTTTTTTCTCTTCTATAAATTGTGCTCGATTCAGAGATAAGACATCTCTTCATACAACTAGGAAGCAGTAAATAACCTCATGGAGCAACTGAAGGTTGCATTGGGCAGACACAGAATTGTTCGTTGCCTTATCCCCCCCACCCCAAATACCATCCTGCGTGTGGGCATTCTCTGCAGTGGGTCCTGTACCATAAACCAGGGACCAAAATTCTCCAGCATCTAAGTGCAAATGGGGTTGAAGGTGCGGGTGGTCAGGACACACCAGGCAGCCGTGGAGGACTCAGTTTGCATGTGCTTGGCAAGCCTGGGGAGGATCTGGAGTTGCTCTGTGGTAGTTAAATCTAATAAGAAATACTCTATGTAAAGGCGTTTGCAAACATTAGTGGGTATTGGTCTTACGTTGAGAAAATATTGAGAATTATTTAAATTGCAATGTAAGTATTTGCTTTTCCTAGAACTAAATCACACCATCCTTGCCTTAAACAAAACCTTCAGTGCAGCCTCCATTTGCCTAATCTGCTGAGCAGGGCTAAACCCAGAGTGCTTGTGTGTGCTTTGCTTTAGGCACAGCCTTACTAACCCTGCTTAAAAGTAACCAGCTCACTTAACTAGGTTGCAAAGGAACATCCTGAATGCCTGCTGTGGTGCATATTCAAAGTTAATGGTGTAAATCCCTTATTTTTGAAGGAATATGACCTGGGTTCTTTGGTTCTTACTAAGGACACGTCCAAATTGTTACTATGGGGCTTGAATTTAAGCAGAACTGTTTTTATGGGAAGTGTGATGCTGCTCGTATCGATTGGGCAACTGGGGAGCTGGTGTTAGTGGGTGACCTTGAAAAATGTGATAAGTGGCAAGGGTGCTGAAAGGTTGAGGCACAAATGGGATGGCTAAAAGCATATTTATTTCTAGCCGGTGACGATACAGAGGGGTGAAGTTCATGGATCTCTTCTCCATAAGCAGGAGCTCCTCGGTAGCCTTGGAGTACTTTCCACCACGTTCTTCTCAGCTTTGCAGAGAAAATATTCACAGCTATAATAGGGTGATGGGAAACCTGACAACAGTGAATGTGGAAACCTCAGAAAAACAGAAGGGGAAACTTTTAACCTGAGACCCGTGTGCTGCTCTGGTTTCTACTGAACAATGATACAGAAAGAGATTAAAAATAGCAAAAAGATTTGCATGAGTAAAATTGTAAACATTTATTTTACTGTGCATATAGATTCACGTGAATGTAGCAGTGGAGTAAGGAAATTACCAAACATTTCCCAAGCCCGTTCTGTGTGAGACGGAGCAAACACCCCCCCCAGGGTGCAGATGGTTCCTGTACTACTTAGGCATCCATATAAATATTTCTGTTTGCCAGAATGAAGCGGAGATTTTTGGCTGTTAATGATTTATTATTGTCAGCGCAGTGATAATTCGGTGGTTTTCCTAGCAAATTAGCTTGAATTGTTCAAAGAAAACCATGAGGACCAGTCGCTACCTCTGCAAACGATTCAGCTTGCAAGGGAGCGCGGCTTGGCCAGCTACGCCGGCTAAGGGGAAATTAGCAGAAAAATAGAAAAGATGCATAAAAGAGTTTATAAAATCTTATCAATGTGACAATTTGGTATTGCAAGAAACACTGCGAGGTGTGTATGAGCAGGCAGGAATGACCTGTGGGATGGTTTGTCCTCTGGTGGAGCCCGGCCAGCACAAGGAAACGGGAAATCGGGGTTTGGAGATAGACGCTGCAGGAAAAAAGCATCTCGACAAGTCTTCTTGCTGGAATGTTTAAATAAAACTGTTGTTAGAGAAGCCGATGTGACAGCCCTGTGCTGGAAAAGGAAGAAATGCTGCATCTCGTGCTGTCTACAAAATGGACTGGAGGTTCTGCCTAGTTGTGGGAAATGTTAAGGTAGATAATCAGAAAAACGGGAGCAGAAAGTGTCGTTCTTTGAGATACTCCCGGTTCTGAGATGAACGTGAAAGCTCTGACGTTCAAAAGAATCAGAGAGTTCTGCAGGCAGAGTTTCTCTGGCTGGTTAAAATAAGAGCGAAAAAGGAAAGCAGCTGTCATGTGTAAGATTGAATACAATGAAATACTGCGGTGGCCTGGCCACCACGTGCCAATATCACTTATTTTTCCAGGAGGATAATTATTGATTCCTTCAGAAATTGGTTGACTTTCCAAAGCAAACAGAAGTTGTTCTCTTGTTCTTCTTTCCCCATGGTACATGCTGCTTTGGGGCATTTACATTTGCTAGCACCTGGGGTAGCCTGATGCAAGTCTTTGGATAAAGTTTAAAATAAAACCAAGGGATAGATATAATTACAAAGTGGTTGATAAAGTCCCCTCTCCCGGACCCATCAAACTAACTGCTTTGTAATCATGAGATTTAAAAACCAACCAAACAACAAATGCATAAACTTGGTTTCTTTGTCTTTGCCTTCTGGGCTGTGAGGCTGCCTTGGCGTTGTGGTTTTTCTCTGTGGTCATGGAAATCAGATATGAATAGTACTTGTTGTTGAAGTGGCTTTTGAGAGTCTCAAGGAATCAGCTGGTTCTGAGTTAAACTGCACAAAGATACACAAGATTTTTTGGCAAGTATTGTAACATTATTTCAAGTTTCCCTCAATGGGAAAGTCCCAAATACATCCTGTTTTTAAGTTGTATGGTAGAGGAATAATAGCTTTCTGGAGACAGATTAATTTATAAAGTGAAGAACTAAAATTCCTTCTTCAAAGATGTGACACTCATTTGAAGTCCTCACAATAAGCCCACATTCTTGCAGGCACAATTGGTGCTCACTGCTTTGTTTATCTCTAGGACTTGCATTAATTAGTACTTATAAATGCTTTTGACGCTTCTCATTCATAGAAGGCATCGAGTGCCTATTGAGAGCAATGAGACCATCTTTTAAAGCTACAACTTAACCTCCTTCAGGCAGACAGCACTGGAGGTTTGACCTTCTCGGGTAAATTGCTTTCATATTTTTGTCAATACCATCAACTTCTTTTGGAAAAAAAAATGGTGGGTGGGTAAACAAAACTTCACAATGAAGCCCCATAAATAATTAAAGAGCTTTAGCATTTTGCTTTTGGTAGTCATGCTCCTGAAATGAAAATACCTGAAGCCACCGAAGCTGTTTGAGGAGCTGCTGCATTTTCACTTAGTGGTTTTTGGTTGCTGTCGTCTGTGGCTCCTTTGTCCCTTTGCTCTTTGAAGTGCAATTCAGTTTATTTTTCCCCATCTGTAAGTTCAGACTGAGATGTGTTCATTCACACCTTAAGGGATTTCAGTGTAAAGGCTGTGGCCGTATAGATGAAGTATATGCATTAGGACATAGAGGTTGGTGCGTGTTATTTGCAGGGTTTGCTACAGGAGCTGTATTTAATGTGCTGAAAGGAGACTTAGCTGAACTCTGAGTTATTTCAATTTCTATAGTACTTAATCTTTTACTGAACTTTAACATAATTAGTACCGTTTTCTCGTGGTTTTCATGATGTGGTTGGTGTTCTCTGGTTGATTTACCCCAGGGGAGCATTGCACATACCTGGGATGTGGTCTCTGCCTCTGGTTGGCAGCGGGTACAGAAGTTACCCAGTGCCTTCTGGCTGGTTCATTTTGTGGCCCTTAAACCCCTGATGTGTCGTTGCCTTTGACATGTGTCCACGGCAGCCATGGTTTGGTCTGGCCCTGCTCCGCATCTTCCCCTGGCAGGTATTCCCAGGAACAAGAGGATAATTGGTGGCAGGGACCTGCCAGCCTCCCTTATCCTGTGTTTCCAGCAGTCACCCCACCTTTGATCCCTCTGCTTGCTCCTGTGATAACATACATCCCTTTTAACACTCACTGAAACCTCCGAACAGTTTGGAAGTGGGATGCTGGATCTGGCTCTCCTCTGGCAGGGGGAGAGCGGCATGGAGCTGAAGTAGCCACTTCATCTGCTTTTTCCTCCTCCCTTTTCGATTCTTTTGTGAAGTTTAAATTCAATGCATATGCAGCAGACACAGCCGTTAGTCTCCCCGCTCTGCGTTAGGTGTCAGGACACAACAGGCTTTGCAGGACCCTTCTCCTCCTGCCTTGTTCACGCAACACCAGCGATGATGAGGGTCAGTATGTTCAGGAATAAGCGCAGTCCCTGGATTGCGACAGGGGGTGGCCGGCTGGCCGGCTCCGGGGGATCGGGATTGAACTGTTTGCCTTTTCCTTCAGACTTTGCCTTGTTTTAAGAAGCGAGGAGTTAAAACTCCTTCCCTCCATGTTAACATCCAAAGCTGGGTGATAGGTGATTTTAAAGCAGAGGGCAGAGCGAGAAGAGAAATAAAGCAAAGTGCTGAGTTCATTCTCAGCCTGGGAGTCCCACGCGGGACGGGCAGCGTCTCCCTGCTGCGGCGCTGCAGCGAATTTCAGGAGGAAAATGGTTATTTCTTCTCTCAGGCCCAGCCATCTGTCATGGTTATTGAGACGCACTCCTGCTTCACTAACTCTTGCAAAACTCTCGCTCAAGTTGGGAAAGTAGAGATGGTTTAAAGCTCAGCCTGATGCTTGCCGAAAGCAGAGTGGGGGAGACAGGAAAACTGGAGCTTTTGAAATGGAGATACGTTTTCTTTGCTTTTTTGCAATTAGGTCAGGATGCACAAAGCTCCAAACAGAATATCACTTAAGCAAAAGAGAAGGCAAAAAAGAAAAGGGCTGTAACACAGTCCAGCTTCTCTGGGAAGGGGATCCTGTTCCAGGGGGTGAAGTGGAGGTTGGGGAGGGTCGGTTGCCATGTGCCCGGCCCCATGTCATGGATGTGAACCAAGAAGGGATTTCCATTTTATGAGATGGAAAATTGGTTATCACTAAAAGGCAGATTAGACTTTTGCGTGGCTTTTGTTTTTTACAAGTGTGTTAATACGTTGTTGTGTTAGTTCACAGACAACTGGAAGTCGCGTAGTTCTGTTCTAGAGTCAACTCAGGATTAATTTACTTTTTCTGAAGGCAAAACCTACCTTGTCCAGTCTCACGTGTTTTATTTACTGCTCCATCTTTTTGGAGCACTTTGTCAATAGATTTACAAATACTGTCTGTTAGTGAGGAATTCTTAGGAAGAATTTTTTATACGGGGTGTTTTCAGTTATCCGTCTATCTGCTCCTTAATGTGCAATGTTTATTTATTGTTGTGTTGTATGATTGCAATAAACAATTGTAGCTGTCAGTATCTCCTGATTAAATACCGTATTTGTTAAATAAATAAAATGATAGTAATGAACTGGGCCATTCTTTGCATGTAATGTATGACTTTCATATTTCTGACACTTTGGAAGATATATGAAATGCTGATGTGCAAGAGAAGGCTTGTAAATCAAAGGCAGCTGGAAAAGATTCGGATCTGCTTTCTCGTAGAGGGTCATCTTTGCCATTATAAACTCTGAGGGTACTTTTGACTCCTCTCTGGGCCAAGATGTACTGTGGTGAATAGGAAGCTGGACCCAGAGGACGTTCATTAACAGCTCGGGAAGGAAGGATTTGAAGACACATGAGCTCTCCCAGGATATGCAGAAAGATTTGTGCGCACAATTAACAGGTCAAGGCGCTGGGTCAGGGTTCTGTGTGGTGTCTCTATCCGTGTTCCTGACCATCAGCACCCCAGGTTGGCTTTGCCGTAACCATCAGTTATTGGTCCCGGCGGAGCCACAATTGAGGTGCAGTGATTTTTTTTTTTTTTCCACCTCCGACCTGAATATTGATAACACAGAGGCACAACAGGCAGGTACTGTCATGTGTGCTTTTTAGTTAAACAATTGGGTTTATTTGCATGCGAATGGAGCTGCGTTATTTGGGCTCTTAAGTGGTGTGGTTACCAAGGTGCTGGGTTTGGTTGCTGGAGGTGTCAGGGCAGCCAGAGTTTCCTCCTGCAATTCCCACCGACTCCGTAACTCATGTGCCACGGACCCTCACGCCTCCTCTTCATTTTATTCTCAGTATTCCGCAGAGCAACCTTATCTCCACCTATCAATTATTGCGGTATTAATTTATATCGCTCTGTATATCTCCTTTACTTTGCTGTTTGTCGCGTGCTTGCTTAAAATATGTCAACGTCCCTGAGTCGGTTTCTGTAAAATGAGGCCAGAGCTGAACGTTGCAGGTTTATTTATGTGCTAACGCCACAGCAGAGGTTTTTTTTCTTTTTCTTTGAGAGGGCTTAAATAATGCACAAAAATAAGATTTAACAAAGTTGTCAGAAGAGTACCCAGAGATACTGTGCAAACAGGAAGCGTTTTGATTATGTTCGCTGGTGCAAAATTAGTAAAGAGTTTGAAATCGTCTTGTGCTTACAGATTCCATTGTTTTCAAAGAATAATTCCATCTATTTTAACATTTTCAAGTATAATTCCATTGGTAATAGCTCTTCCTTTGATTGTGAGCTACGCTAATTGAAAGGTGTGGTGCAGTGTCTGTTTTGGCAGTTACGCTTGTATCTTTTGTTTAAAAACTCAAAGTGTTGGCTTTCCTGTCCAGCCTTCCTTAGTATTTTCTGTTTTGGTGATGTGATGACAGACTTACAGTGTGTTTCCTTGTGTGTATGGTAACAGATGTTTATGTGAATAACAGACTTTTTTATGAAGGCACACACTTTATAGCCAAATACTAATTAAAAATAATTGCATGTAAGCATTTTTGTTTATTCCCTGTTGTGCATCTTTAATCATTTGAAATCACCTGCAGTTGAAAACTGAGGCAAAGATTTGATACTGCAATTATAAGAGGCCATCTGACTCTGTATTAGAAAGGAACAGCAACATATTTGAAGAGGAAATTATTACAAAAAGTACGTGAATGCCTGCCCTCTCGAATCCGCTCTTATCCAGGATGAAAATACCAATGCATTATTTTGTTAAACTAATAGGAGTTGAAGGTATCTTATCTACCAAAACAATCGGTTCGTGACTGACATCCTGTTCAGGACATATTCTGTGCACTAATAAGCTCATTACAAATATATTTTAATTAGACGCGTAACAGATGGTTCAGAGTAAATACAGGCAGTGGTACTTTTTAAAGAACAGAAAAAACACAGGTTCTTTTTAAGGACTCAGCATCTCCATTTGGGTTTTATCAATAGCTGATTGAGTTAAGCAAAGTGAAAATTACTGTCAAAGGCACTTGAAATCATGAAAGAAGTAAAAACAAACCAAACACCAAAGCCAGCGCCAGCAGAACTCTCTATGTTCAATAAAGACTAATCAATACGGAAATGAAAGGGACGTTTGCTCATGGTTCAGCAATACTTTAGACATAAGCAAGGTGGAGTTTGACAAATATATGCAATATTCAAATTGTATACAAATATATACAAATCGTAATACAAATATACACAATAGCAAATAATACATATAAATCCGCAAGTGAAGTTGAGGAGGCGTATCATCAGGACGCTTTGGTCATGGTTCTGGTTCAGCATGTTTTATTTGTTGTTTGTACAGGGGAGTGTATGGGAATGGTTGGGCAAGGCTCTCGTTTGAAGGTTCCCAGTAGAAGAAGTTAATCTGTACCTTTTTTTCACGAGGAGAACAGGTTGGTGAGAGGGAGAAATGGCATAATTTAGATACAGCTCGTGGTCATCCCATCTTGACTTTAGCTTTTACTCACAGATGTCCATGAAACAGGTGGTGTGGTTGTATTATGCAGCCTGGTGTGTTAGTTTCCACAATTGAGTTAAAGGTGAGAGTCGAAGAGCGACATCTCTTAAGCATGTTTTCCTCCTCTGGAGTTGCAATGTGAGCCTCTTCTTGGGAGGACAGATCCCAAACCAACACGATGGTGAGACTGCAGGGACACAATGATCAGAAAAAGAGAGATGAGCAAAATGTACAGTGATGTTGGCCCATCTTTATGGCTAGGTCTGCTGTGAAGTAGCTCTCGTATGTATATATACAATAACAGAGACAAAACATTAGTGTGTCCATCATGTTTGGCTTTAACATGGGTGTTTAGGGCCCCATTTTAGTAAGCCCACGTGCCTGGTAGAGCAACCAGATCTCTGAATAGATGTGAAGCTCCATGGAATTGCAAAGTTATTAGCATCCATCGCGTGGTGCCCACGTCCATCGCATGGTACCCTCCTCTATGGCGTGTACCCAGCTCCATCGCGTGGTGCCTCCTCCATCCTGTGCCACCTCTGAAAGCAGCATCTGCAGCTGCTGGGCAGGTCCACGTGGGTCATTTCTTCACCCCACATCCAGTGGATTATCAAATACTATTGTTCCTTTTACCTGCTGGAACAGAATATCTCAGGGTAAACACGGCTCGAAGGAGGACCCAGCAGAAAAAATTATTATATATGACCTTTTTGTAACATAACATTTCTGGAAAATATTTTCACACATGAGAATGTAGTAATGTTGGGATTACATGTAGTAATGTTGGGATTAATTACGTGATAGGTGTAGCACAATGTAAGCGTTTTTCACATCGTGCTGGCTCAGGTAGAATAAAGTTGTCTGTAATTCAGGCTGCAGAATGACTGTGATCCTCTTGTTCTTGGAGAAAGATCTCAGTTTGAAAAGAGCATGAGGGTACCACTGTATTCAGGCTCTTTTCTGCAACTGCAGCGCTATATAGACCGTGTGTTAAACTCACTAATAGCAAATAACTAACTAGTTCTGGTTCTAACCTTAATTATTAGCTTTACTGCAGTGCTACAATGGCCACTTCCCAAACCTGTTCCCTGCTTTTGCTACTTTAAGTGAGAGCACATCAGGCTCACCACAAGAGGTGTTGTGGAGGTCGCTTAAGGTAAATGAGCAATTGTCAATTAAAGACAACGAGTAAGGCATTTTATTTTATTTTATTATTTATTTTTAACCACTTGAACAGCTAATGAAAAATAAAGCTATTAGGAGACGTGCTTATATCTGGTGAGCAACAATTCATTAGTATCAGATTCTGATGAAGATTGCAATGAACTATTTTTAATGACAGTAGATCTCATCATATTATCAAAAATAGGTTTATCAGCAAAATACACTGTCAGGAGACTGTTGGGATGAACTGCCCCTGCCACGGACCGTTTTCTGTAGTTTAGGATGGGGTGATGGCTTTTTCCAGCGTCAGTGGAGCTGAGTGGCTCATTCTGACCCATAGGACTCATGGAATGTTGGGGTGTTGTTTTCAAGCTTCAAGCACCAGCTTTGGCTTTGTGTTGGGTCTGCTCTTGGGCACTTTTCTGAGCTGGGATCAAAGCTGGACCCTGCCGAACGTGGGGCAGGAGCTGGTTTGGGAGCGAAGGGTGAGTGCAGCCTGGAGGAGAGATTAATTGCAAGGGAAGTTTAAGTTTTTAAGGGTTGCAATTTGTTGGTTTTCATTAAAGTAGAAGGTGTAAGTGTTTTCCCCAAGCAGGCCAGGGCTTATGGGCTCCTCCATGCCATGAACACCATTTGGCCACCCTTTCTGGACCTTTCTGTGAAGATTTCAGGTGTGTAGCTGAAACTGGAAGAAGTAGAGACTGGCTTTGAGCTGGCTCAGTGTTTGCTCTGTGCTTTTAACGCTGTCTTGTTACCTTTTATTCTGGGTATTGGTACGTTAGTAAAGCAGATCGCCGCCTCCTTCCCCTGCGAGTGCCATATGCACATGAATAGATCCTGGAGACACTTCAAGGTTTTCTTTATCCTTGTTTGTCAGAGTTGCAGAAAGAACAGAATACTCTGAAATTAAAAGATGACCCCAGAAGGAGCAAAATTAGAATAATAGGTGCTAGGAATGTGCCTTCAGTCCCAGGAAAGAATGCTGTATCGTCATTATTTCACATCTGCTTTATGTTCCATTTGAAAACATGGGTGATGAACCCCAGCAAAAATGATAAATAAAATTCAGGAAAAAAAAAAACAGGCTGGGAAATAACATAACTCGGCATCCATCACAGGGTAAGATGTGCGGATGGGAGGTGTGATGTAAATTAGTATTTGAAATTGAATCAGGTTACTCAAACGCTACCTGCGTTTTATCGGTACAGGTGGCTCGGATACAATTTGAAGGGAGATGTATTTGTAGCCCTTGCATCTCTCAAGAAGGCAGTATTGACAGTGTTTGCAAAGAGCTTTGGAAATAGATGTTGAAACTATGTGGTCTAATATCCGTTCCTCGCCTAGATCACATCTTATCAATTCTGCATCTTTCTGCAGTTACATTGCATATTACATTATTTATTTTGCAATACAGCAAATATGGTCATGGCTAAATGCTCGAAAAATTACTTTTTTCAAGTATCTGCAGAAAAAAGCCATCGTTATTTAAGTACTTCAAAAGTGATGTAATGAAAACATCTGATACAGAAATATTCAAAAGATGTTCTAATTTATTTGACCATGATTGACCAGGCCTTTGAACTTTTTAACCATCCAGAGCGTGTTTTTCTGGTTGGTTTTTGTACCCGAGGGAATCGATGCCGTTGGCGGGGCAGCTGAACTCTGCAGGGCAGCTCTTGGCTTGGGCACAGGTTGGGAAAAGTCCATTTCATATGGGATTGAGAGTGAAGTAGTTGTGCCACCGGAGTGCGGGAGCGGCACCGGCTCTGCTTAACTCAGTTCTGCTGCAAAAACTGTCCGTGGCTTTTTATCTTGGGGAGAAAAACATGACAATGGTGTAAACCATGTTGTAAATTGTAACGACGTAGGGTTGTGCAGTATTTTGAATGAAGTTATGCCAAGTTTGCCCATATTGCTGCCTTTCTCTTTTGCTCCTTATTTGACATATTAGTTATTTTCAGAATGCAGTAAAATCTGTTTAAACTGTCATTTCTTTCTTGCAATATTAAGATTTTTTTTTGAAGCAGAAGTTGATCAGTTTCATTCATATTTAAATTTTCGGTCTTTCAGAGGACACCTGGCTTGTTTTATGCACCACGTTGCTCTCAGCCGACAATCCCTATTTCAGGTTTATTCCCCTTTTAACACACAGTTCTGCAGCTATTCCAGCTGTGTGGGGCATCACGCGCTCCTTTTATTTTTTTGCGTCATCTGCTTCAGAACAGATTTGATGCAATCGTGGTCATTTAGTATCATTTGACCTTCGTTATGCATCCGATGGTAATGAAGTGTCCAGCTCACCCCAGCGCTGCCCGATTCAGGGATAACTCACCACTCCCTGTGCTCAGCATCATTTCTTCCTACGTCAACTTTGAACTCTGGTGTCACAATTTATTGAAGAGGTTCTGATTGCCAAGAAATCTGGAGAAATGGGGCACTGTGCAATACGCGTTTGATTCTAATAGAGATAAAAATTTAAATAGAATTACATTTCTGGTGCATCACTATTGGATGCAAGATTGATGGTTAAATCATTTGCTTTTACTGTCGTGCATTAAAAAGTAATAGAAATTAATTTAATTGTTTTTACAGTAAACATTTAATCTTTATTCGTGAAGTAATTATTTGTTTGGCGGATGAACAGTGATGCTCCATGCGTGGCGGTCACAGAAGGAAAAGACACTTCAGGTCCCCCTCACTGGCTCTGTGGGGCTGGGCTGGGGACAGTCCCCTCTGCCCCCTCACACCCATGCTCAGCACTGGCTTTTATTCCTACTTTTGCTGTTTTTCCTATTTTTTTCCTATTTTCCTATTTTTGCTGTTATAATTTCATTAAACTGCTGTCAGGAAATAACTGCAGCTTTAATTATTCACTTCTTGTGATTAACTATCTTAAAATAAACATTATGATACTCTTTCCATTCCTTCTCTTTTTTTCCATTACTTATCCCACTTGCGCTGTTCATTAATCTTGGGGTTTTTCCGTGACACCCCAACGGCTCCTGCTGCCCAGCAATCATTATCTCAGTGCCACTTGTCATCGGCTCTTCCTTCCATCAGCCCCTCTCGTCCGTCAGGGCTGCGGGTTCACGATGCCCCGGCCAGGGAGGAAAACATCCCCCAAATCCTCCATTTCTCATCCTTGGGCACCGACTTGGTGTTCGTTCTCCTCTCCTCATACATTGTCACCTTGCACCCAGGACACCGACAGCAGGGATCAGGATGGGTCCATAAGATTAAGGTTTGAAGGGTGTAAATGTAGATTCGAGCAGGGCCTGAGCTTTGCTGGGGGTTCATCTCTGCCCCGTGTTCTGGGGAAGGCTTGTGTGGTTTTGATGGAGTCTTGCACTTCTCATGCACCTCAGACACAAAAATATGGAAAGCTGGGCGCTGAGTTCCACGAGACTGGCATAAACATGTTAATAGAGATACCAATATTTTCTGATTCCTTCAGACACTATCAGCTCATGTTTCCAAAACGGTCTAGAACCATGAATTAGCACCATTCCCAAAAACTCAGACTCTGAAATAAAGAAATCAAATATTGTGGCAGCTGGTTATAAACCCCCAAGCCGTGCCGGGAAGAAGGACGAGGCTGTTTGAGAGATATCCTCGGGCGCCCTTTGCCTTCCGCCCTCTCCAGAGCTGGAGATCCAGGCCAGGCTCCCGATGGCCGTTCTGCCTGCAGAGCTCCCTGCGAGCTCTACAGCTTGTTCAGGAAATCTCCAGCCTTGCAGGCGATGAAGAAACCTCGTTGCCTTGCAGGGAGCTTTAAGCTGTCTGAAGGGAAACTTCATTCTCAAGCCCAGAAAAAGTGTTATCGAAGTCTGTGGGTACTTTGGATGGAGGACGTCGAGAGAAATTCAACCCACTCCTTGACCACCCATTCAATTGACCACAAAACCCATTTTTCCTTTGTCTTGTGCTCCTTCACGCTCCCGTTGAACAGTTTATTCACAATATGTGCAAGTCTCTTGGCCAGAATATTCCTGCTCCACCAGCCTGTTGACTCCAATTTCATAAATGTATAAGAAGTGAGCAAATTAAGTAGTATGAACTATGACAGTCCTCTGACACCGACAGTGTAGTGTACTGGCCCACACATGCTGTACAGCATAATGATTACATTACAATCTTGTGATATTATTCAAAATGACTTCAGATAAATGAATGATAAACTAGGGGTTATGCTTCCTTTATTACAGGGCTGATAAGGTAGCTAATCAGTGTCCAAGTATATGTCATTACATAAATTATGAACCAGGGTTTGATGTGTATTCCCAAAGAGCCGGAGCCCGAGTGTCATCTGGTATAAGTCTGCAGCCTGAAAAATGAATTCTGAAAACAACAGTCGGTTTTGTTCTAACTGTATTAATAAATTACTAATAAATAACCTTAAAAGGTTGCAAGCGAGTCTTTTAATCTATTAGCTGCATTTCATACTAACTAATCCTACGTTTTCTTTCATATTGAAGATTGACTTCCCATGCAAGGATTTGAACCCTCATGCCCCCTCTAAAGGAACGATCTTTTGACAGCTCTGAAAAGAATAAATAACGCATGCAGATTGCTCTTCCCCTGCCCGGAATAAACCCGGTGTGGTTTGGAAACCCTCCTGGCAGCACTGGAGCTGCTGCCCATCTCTCTGCTGTCCTCACCTCGGGTGCGTGGACCGCAAGAGAAAGGGGAATCCAGCCAGAACCTTCTTGGGCAAACTGGTGCATCCTCTTGCTTAACACTGAAATGCCGCTCGGGTGAAGTGACCCGGCAAGAACTTTGCTGATTGCAGCATTTTACCAAAACCTCTCTGCTCAGACATGGTGTTTGTGGCAAAGAGCAGATGAGCTGCCTCTCTAGTGCTCTGCGTTGTGTTTATGTGGAGCAAGAGTTCTTAAGGTGCTCTGCTCTCCAGGTGGTCAAGCAAAGCATTAAAGAAGTAATAATTTAGGCTTGTTTTAGATGCTTTGATTTTATACTTTTCTGAAAAAAGCCCAGATGAATCAAGAACAATATAGGCTTTCCCAAGAAATTTTAAAATACTTCTTTTTTTTTTTGTTTTACAGTGAAAGCTGTTCAGGCAAAGGAGAGAAACTCTCTCTTTTATGGGTTAGTCACTGTCTGTCAAAGGCACCTTTTGAAGGGCTTTGACCAATTCTCTTGGCAATTGTGTGCCCACACGCATCAGAAACGCTGAGACTTGAGGGACCGGCATTTGGCTTTGGTTACATGGCTGCAAATCCAGCACTGTGGGTCCGTGTGTCTGCCGAGGCTCCAGGGCTGAGTTCCTCTTAACTGCAAGTGAACCGAGTGCGTTTGAGTGAAGATTGACTCATAGAGCACTTGGATTTACGGGTGCTACCAATGATGTTTACATAGTTCTCTCGGTGTTTCAGCTGTAATCCTATTGCTATCAGAATTCAGTTTAAATCTTATTTTTCATTTAGTTGCTGAAATAGAGTTGGAGAGTCACTTGTGACTTGTATAAGCATATGAGAAAGGAAGAGGGCTTCTCCTTTTGTTGTTGCCAAGGTGTGTGTTCTCTATGTGAATTGTTGCTACTCCTGTAGGGGCCGCAGGCACGGGTGAGATGTACAATTACTCTCAGGCCAATAGGTGCCAATTATGAGCATCAAATTGCCTTAGCAGATTGGAGAAGCTGTCCCAATACCTGCAGCTGGGACTACTGCAATGCTAGAAAAAGTTTTATAAGGAATTCTGAAAGGATCCTTTAACAAATAAGGAGAATATTGTAAATGGATGTAGTGCAATTGTTTCCACTGAAATCTTGGTTAAACAGTTAATGTGCATCCAAAGCTGGGTGGGACCTTCACAGCTTTTACTAAGCATAGCGAGAGCATCAGGGAGTAACTTGTATATCTACCTGTAAAATCAGTTTTGTGACAACTTGGACATCAATAAGTCTTCCCAAAAGTGGGCACCCAGATTAGATGCCGTCAGGTTCAACTCATCACGGCATCAGCACTGCAGACATTACCCTTTTGAAGATTTTCTTTCAGTTGTTTGCCATTTGCCACGTTGTGCTAAAGATCCTGCTCTTCAATACCCGAAGGAATAAATAAACAGACAAATGGGAAAGTTAATCCTTCCTCTGGGCTTTCTGCTGAGTCCACGTCTCGTCATTTCAACTGAAACATTGTGTTGCAGTTTGTGAATGAGCGCATGGTCCACAGAGTGGCCCAGGAGTGAAGAAATCTGGGTTCTGCTTGTGGATCTGCTGCCGATTGATGCTGCAATGTGGGGAAAACCTCAGTCCGTGCCCAGCGTTGCCACCGATGCCAAGAGGACAGTGAGAGATTCCTGTCCCTTGCGTGGGGATCTGCAGGCGCTGCTGCTGGTGCCAGGTGCTGTCCCAGCCGCGCTGGGCTTCTGCAGGGCTGCTGGTTAGAGACAAAACTCCGGTCAAATCAATGGAGCTGATTTGTTCAGAGCAGCGTGGTGCTCCTTTCATAGTCACCTTTGAAGAATTTGCCTTTAATATTTTCATTGTGGTATGAAAATATAAGTGCAAGGAATCTTGTAAAAACTCATTCAGTATCCCTATTTCAGGCTTTAAAAAACACTATGTCAATTCTTCCCAGTCGTTGTTGCTTTTGGGCTCAGTTTTAGTTTGCATCGGAGATACAAGGAGTTATGGAGAATTACACGGGATGTGGTGCCGGCCCTGGAGAGCTTGCTGTCTGATTGAAAACTGGACAAAGCAAAGGGAATAGAAGAAGGCAAAGAGAACAAGAGCATCAGCCAGCAGATAATGCCATGTGCTGAGGTCTGAACCGAAGGGCTCTGAATCATCTGGAGGTACTACTGCAATTAAATTAATTAAACGCTGTATGTCCTGATTGCTTCTCAACCATCAGCATTTTGTCCACTTTTTTGTTGCTGTCAGAACCATCTCAGAGACTGATGTTTTGAATAAACATCTAAATCACACGTTTACCAAAATCAAATATCAAAGTACGCGGCACGCTCTGATCATCGGTGAGAACTCATCAGCCGTAAGCGCGGAATCGGTTCCTCTGCTCGAGCTCTTCAGGAAAAAAGAGCAGCAGAAAGTGAACGTTGGCTTTAACCAGGGGAGGAGGTTCTTGTTGGAGGTCACAGGGATGATGAATGAGGGTCCCTGAGAGTCTCCTTCCCTTTGCTGGGAGTCTCTGGAATTTAACCAGATGAAAAAACATTTCAGGGAGACTCAGAAGAGGGGAAAATATGGTTTAAGCAATGTCTACTCACCAAGGGCGATTTTGGCGTTTGGGGTGGGTGGAAGGGTGCTGTAACCAGGCGAAAGCATTTGCTCAGGGGCTGGGCTGGTGAATTCACTGCAATTTTTCTGGTTTTGAGGGCCAAAGCATCATTGTGCTCTGCAAACCCAGAGCACGTGGTCCGTGCACGATGCTGCGGTGAGACGTGTTGTACGGGGCTGTGAGCGGGTTCTGGCGGACGCGCGTCTGCAGCGCCCTGGGGGTGTCCCTCCAGCCATGGGCACCCCAGGGCCCTGAGGCAGCACACAAAAACCATTTCTACTATCTAATCTATCCATGAACTGCAGGCAGGGTCTTTATCAAAGAACTTTTAAAAAAGAAAATGCGAAAGCGAGCCAATTGCTTCATCATCTAAAATGACACACGGCAGTTTGAGAGTGAAACAATTTGTTCTTGTGCACGCTCACAGGAACTGAACCGGGTGTATGTTTTTTGCACTCAGTTGCTTCATACTCATATTAATAACAATTAATTATCATTTTATCCTGATGTAACTGTGTTGAGTGAAATAGAGTCACACAAGGGATTAATTTGGTCCAGTGTAGTTTTCCATCTTCGCATTTCTTGCCTGTGTTTTTTCAAAGCATTATTATAATAAATTAATTTGAATATTGTTAATTGTTCAATTATTAATTGAAAAATTAATCTTATTCTCCAGATTCTCCAAACATAAAACCTCCAACACTTCTCAGCAAATATTTACAGCCCGGGACTTGGGTAGTAACAGAGTTTGCAGCCATCCAAACTGCACTAAAATTGGAGGACAGCAGCAATTTTTAAACCCAAACACAGTATTTACAAAGTATGTTGCACACAACGGACAATATTGTAAAAGAAAAATACAATACATGTGTACAATAAGGTGAAAACAAATACATTTTCATTTTTTATTTGGTTGACTGGTATACAAGGTTCTAAAAAGGGTTTTTTTTCCTTTGTGAGGAGCACACTACAGATTTACAATATTATATTCCACTGTATACATTTGCTAACAAAAAATACCACTACTGTATCCACACCAGTGACAAATCTGCCAGAGAGTGACTAGTTGATATGCCTTTTTATTACTGCAGCTGCCTTGTTTTTTCTAGTCAAAATAAAAGAAAATCACAGGATCCTTAAAATAATAGCTGACAGCAGGTAGTTACTGAGAAATGCATGTCCCTGGCTCTTAACTTTGTAGCATCCATCCAGATGGCAGATTAGAGGCTGGGATCTGCAGGTTGGTGACAAATACACGGGTAATAGCATTCAGCTCGCCTAACTGTAAAAGTGAATTCACTATTCGCTTTGATTGCAGACCTGACATGTCAGATGAGAGGAGGCTCGGGAAGAAGCTGCCAGAGCAATCGCACAAATAAACGCCAGACACAAGCGCCGCTTGATGTAGGATTACAAACACGGCACCTATCATCAATTCAAATTTAGCTGATATGTAAAGCCGGCGGGGCTGGGACATCAGAGGAGCGGCGGAGGCGCAGGGGTGACAGGGACGTGGGCACCTGGTGGGCACAGCAGCCTCGTGGGCTTTGCCACCAACGAGCGAATTGCACTCGCAACAGGTGGCGCATGGGGTGCGCAGCCTCGTTTGTCCCTCTGCCCTTCCCCGCGCCGCCTTATCCATCACTTCACTCCTGAACAGCCCTGGTCTGTTGCCCTCCCTCCCTCTCTTTTTATTTTCTCTTTTATTTTTCCACGTTTCTATTCCCGAGGGGCGCAAAGCTGAGCTCAGGAAAGGGGTGGTGCAAACTCATCTCTTAACGCTGACTTTGCCCAGGGCAGCGGTGGAGTCACCATCCCTGGAGGGGCTTAAAGGGCGTTTAGAAGAGGCTCTCAGGGACTCGTGTTAGTGCCAGAGTTAGGTTATGGTTGGACTCGATGATCCTGAGGGTCTCTTCCAACCAAAATGATTCTGTGGTCCTATAACTTTGTGTGGGGAAAGTCTTCCAGCAGCTTAATTACTCCAGCCCATAATTAGCCCTGCACAGCACTGAGGGTCTCTGGGCCAAGCCTTGGCCTCTGCATTAGTTACAACCGGTGTGTTGGGGCAGTTTGGGATTGTCTTTGCATGGAAACCATCCTGTTAGGCACTGAAATGATGGTTTTTGGGGCTTCCCACAGTGTCACTGAGGTGCTCCCATTGCTGGTGCTGGAAAGAAGATGCTAAAAAGAGCAATTAAAGCTCCTGCGCTTTGGGATGGGAGGAACTTTATCCAGATATTGCTGTTCCACCTCTTTTGCATGGGATGTACTTCCATATTATCCAAATGAAAATATAGTGTCTCCATAATCTTTACGTGTCTTGTTTTTAAAATGAAGAGTGACATGGGTGTTTGGAAAGATGCAAGTGGAGAAAGGCTTTACCTTATAATTAATTACAACTCAGGGCTTCACTCTCATAGTTGCCTTGGAACTCCAACCTGTTCTTTATCGCTAGGAATAAAGCCTCTCCCATTGAAGCCGAGCTTTTGGAAAAGTAAATGCTATGTAAATCTCAGGAAATCCTCCTTTATATATGGATTTATTCAACAGGTATGTGTAAGATAACACGAAAAAAACATACGCTAGTTTAAGAAACTGTTTGAATAGGCTAAATGAATATACATGCATATTGTTTTTTGTTTCTAAAATATCTATTTGTGACTTGTATTTTGGCTTGACCTGTAACATCCATTCTTCTTGCGCAGATCCTTTATACCACTGCATTTGCTCATTTGTCGCTATTTTATTGTTTATATGACAAATTCTATTGGAAAAGCCAAATGCAAGGAAGGCAATGAAAGCATACCATAAAACTGCCGACTAATATTTTTCCAAAAATCGAGTCCCTCCAGCCTGGTTGTGGAGGGATTAGCTGGGCAGACTGTGTGGCTATCACATATATCCTGACATAAGGAATCGACTTTACATGGCACAGCTTTAAGTTTGAATTCTGGCTTAGTTCAGGCTTCTTAAAAACAGAAGCCTAACTCTCTAGTCTATGCTCAAAATTAAAGCTCAACCAGATTTTTTTTTGGTGTTAAACTCTTGTCTGTACAATCTGGACAAGCTTTTGTAGATCAAGCCTACGTGCGGTTTCATCCAGGTCCACATCAAATTGCTCTGTGCCACTGTAGCGAAAACCAAAGATGACTCTATTTATATCAATCATTTGAAAACTAACATGGAGATGTCAAAATCTGCGATCTTTCTAAGGGAACACAGGCGAGTAATGAGATTATCTATTGGTTTCTCGTATTGTTCTAATGTTTCACCTACTTTGCGTCTCCCTGAGAAGCGGTTTGTGAGCAGCGCTGGTTTTACAGCACTTGCCCATTTCCTCTCGGCACCCGCAAAAAGTTTCTTGGCCGTAGATCTGCTTCTCACACACCTGATTTATTGCCCACAACTCTCTATGTTATCGCATCATTTTTTTCCTAAATGATACTGATGCTCAAATAATTTTGTTTACCAGCTAGTCATCTAATAGTTGCTTTACATAATCGTATTTCTATTAAGTAGATAGGAACAATTAACTTTGTTTTAAGTGTAGTTATTTGAAATACAGTAGTGGTAATATCTGCCAGAAGCAAATAAACATATTAGCAGGAAATGCTTAAATGATCTGGATAACCCTATGAGCCAGCATAGCAGGTGGTAATATCCTGTTTTTAAATTACATTTCAGCAAGTGAACATAATAAATCCTCTTGTGTTATATATTTCGCTGGTAGCAACTTATACTCACATTATTCTATTTGACCTCATTACTGCTAATCATTATCACATTTTTAATAGCTGCCACAGTGAGTGAAACAGTTAATACAGTATTTCTTGCCGAAAGAGAGCCTGTCAGGTTATTGATGACAAATTAAAATTAATAAAGAAGATCTGTGTTGAATTTGAGGGAATGGAATAACTGCAAGCATCCAGATGATTGGAAAGGCCTCTGGGGTACTCTGTGAAGAGTAATGTTTTTGGTGGACGTGTATTGTCTTGAAAGGAACGCTAAAACTGCCAAATCTCTGCTTTTGCCTGGAAGACTTCCTGAAATAGGAGCTGTATTCTTTTGGCCCTCATCACATGTAATTTATCCCTGGGAGAGTTATTTCCCGCTCCGTACACCTCCGCTCGGTGCTGCAATAACAGCCGGTTGCTGGGGCTGCGCCGGTTTATTTACCTCGCTGAGCATCTTTACAAGAGCCAGCGCGCGCTGGGCAGGTCTGGATGAGGCAGTAAATAAGTAAAAGTCCAATACTGAATTCCCACCCTGGCTCTTGGCTGAAAATTTCACCTATTTCTATTTATTTAAAACTTTCCGAGGCCGTACGATCCTCCCGGCAGCGGTGGCGAAGTGTCCGGGCATCGCCGGGGGGTACCGGGCGCTAACTAACCGGCTTTATGAAAAATTAATGCATTTACATATCCTCCCGTGTTTAAAGAGCCATGTTTATTAGAGGTGAGGGCTCCGCGGGGACGGGGCGGGAGCCGTTCCCCATCGGGGAGGGCAGTTCAAGGCCATCCCCAGGTCCTGAATTAATTGAACGGTGCGGTATTAGCTCAGTCCTTAGCAGACAGTAAGTCCGCGCTGCGGAATCACCAGACATAATTTTGAGTGTGCCCAGGAGGCAGAGCGGGGAGACTGAATTATCTCTCACCAAAAGAGAAAGTAGTCCTTTGAGGTCAACGGCGGAGGTCGTCGGTGGGTCAGCGCAGAGAAACGCCAACGCGAGATCTGCCCTAAAAATGGAAAAAATAACGGTCCAATTACCACGCGTGAGCAAGTCGTGCAAATTTCTTCACACAAAGGGGTTTTTTTGGAATAGAGAAGGAGCCGGCAGCACAAGTAGCATTGGAGGGAGGTACCGGCGTGAATTTTTTGGGAAGGAAAATTGAAGGTGCCACTGTTAATTGCTTGGGAGCTGTTAACTGCAAAACTGCTGGGTGGTGGTCAGCAGGTCATCATATACTCTCCTGGTCTGTAATATTAATATGTTTTGTGCACAGAAAGATGGTGTCTTGAAAGCATCACCTAAATGAGGACCGGTTAAAAATGATGTTGTTTCTTTGAGGAGTTGTTTAGAATTAGCCCCGTTTGGAGAGGGTAAAAAGTGGCGTTATGGGCTTCAGAGCTGTAGGAAACCGGAGTAAATTTGAGAGCTGTGAACTCTGTCCAAAGGCTCGATGACTTCAGCCCCGTGTTGAGCCGCGATGCTCGGGAAGGGCTGTGTGATTAAAAGATGTCGAGCATTTAGAGCTCGGTCCGCACCCAGAAATGCACATTTTTACACAGGATTGAAGGGCGCTGAGAGCCCCAGTTTTACTGAAGGTAAAACTTTGTGCAGTTCACGTGGTTGACAAACAGCGCTCCACTTGCTCTGCCGCTGAAATTTGAAGTAAAAATATAGGAAATGAGGAGTTAATTCAATTAAACATTTTCCCACCCACATTTTACCTTTCTTCACTGCTCAAGGGAATCGTTTATGGAATGTATATCACCAGTAGACTTATTTTTACCATTATTTTTAACTTAATGAGTATACCTTACACATCAGAGCGAAAGCACAAAGGTTAAATTTTACATTAAGAGCACATTGCAACATGGTATGCAAATATCCCTATGCAAATCTAAAGCCACTGCAAGATAAATGTGTTATATTTTTAAGCAGTTAACTATGACTGTGAAGTATGGCGCAAGATATTCAGTAGTTTCATTTTATATCTTTCTTGTAAATAATGCATAAAGTAT
Source organism: Columba livia (assembly GCF_036013475.1). Lineage (NCBI taxonomy): Eukaryota > Metazoa > Chordata > Aves > Columbiformes > Columbidae > Columba > Columba livia. Next base: position 2,001,697 of record NC_088607.1, read on the forward strand.
GTAGATGTTGTCAAAATATGATTAAGCTATTAGCTTTATAGTTTTCATAGTTAAGAATGTGTTCAGCATGTAGCTCATAATAACTCATTTCTAAACGCAGACACCATTATAAAATATTTCTTGTTCAAGTGAATGTTATCATGTGACATAATGATTTTGCTTAAAACCAAGTTAAATGAGGAGTAAAATTAAACAATATTGCATGAATTGTGTTTGACTAATTTTGTGTCACATTATATTAGCCAAGCTTTCAAAATATGTGTTAATGACAAATAGTGTAAGCCCCTAACATACTTTATATGGCTGTAAAATCACCCTTAAGTCATTAGCTTTTAAAGGTTCATTTTGTTTGCAGTTTTTGTAGCCACTGGCTTTTTAGTGATTACTTTTGTCTATGAAACTCGACATGATTAAAAAAGAGATATTTTACATAAGTCTTTGGGACTTATTGCCATATTATGGGAGCACACTGTGTGCATTAAAACCACGTCTAATAATTGATGAGCTCTACAGTTTTGGGGTAAATATAGTCATGGGTGAATTTTAATGTTTACATTGTATTTGAATAAGAAGCACATTGAGCTTTTAATCAACAGTTTGTTTCTTTTCTGTCTGGATTTATCTGTTGCCTGCCACAAAAATCATTAATACCAAATGCAATGAAATCTTGGAGTTTAATTTAAAAATGCCCAAATTTGCTTCAATAAGATAACCACCTCCTTTCAGTGTACCCTAATTCCTACCTGAGCTTGGAGTGGGGACTTGCAGCCTTCAAAATATGAGTGGAAATTGTTCTTCGGACTTATTGTCAGTGGGACAGAACTGTATAGAAAGGGCCCGTGCTAAAGCAGAGCAGGTAAAAAGCTGCATTGGTTTGTTTTCTGGGTGAGCATCAGGGCTCCTGCACAGCCGGACGGGCACCTCAGGGCTCTATTTGGCAATTTTCCTGAAATTGTCTGTTATGTTTGTCGCTCAGAAGCACAGAGTGGCCTTTCCACGTGAGACCAGCGCCAGGCGGGTGCAAAACCAACTCTGGGGTCTTCCCTCAGAGGGAAAAAGAAAGCCTTCTTCTGTGGTGATCTCTTCCTATATATGTTTAGCTATTAAACACCCCTCCCAGTGGGCTTGGGTGATGCTCAGTGATGCTAAGTGTCAGGGTGGGAGGTAAGGCCAAGATGCCGAGGAGGGTGGGAAGGTGCCGGGAGAAGCCAATGTGGTGTTTTCCAGCGGTTCAGCACTCAACTTATTTGATAAAATCTTCATTCTGCCCACCCTACCCTTGTGCCTTAGAAAGCTACAGCTTTATCTCAAGAATTTTCCCTCTGGACACTTGTCAGAACAAAGAGTATGGACTTTGCATATCATTTATCCTCTTGTATATAAGGAGCTTGTCACATCTTAATGTGGAACCTCACCAGAGAGCAGACCTCGGGAGCGCTCGGCGCTCTGCTTTGCATTTGGGTGGGAAAAGCGGATTTGCGGGGCCTCTGTGGCTCCTGGGGGTGTCCCAGGGCTGCTGGCCCCCCCCTGCCGTGCCACATATGCCAGGGGGACAGGGACAGCGTGGGAGAGCTCTGGGCAGGGGGACAGCCAAGGAAGACCCTGGGAAAGACCGCGGTCTGCTGGAAATCACCTCTGAGGTGGCTGAATTCTTTTATTTGCTGCTTTTGTCAAACTTCTGGTGTGCTTCTGTAGTATTTCTGTGAAACGAAAGTTGCTTTGGCATCTCAATTCTGTAATTGCTCTTCTGATATATTGTCGTTTTGAACCCAAAGCCTTCAGAATAATGACTTGGCTTCTTTCATTGTGAAAGGAAGAGTATACTGTCACCTGGGGGACACCTCTTGGCACCAGGTGACAGGGAAGGTGTGGCTCAGGTGTTGGGTCCTGGCTGAAGAGAGAGGGTGGCAGCTCCCATAGCTGAGCCTGGACAAGCTCCTGCAGCTCTGCTGGGTCCAGCTCACTCACCCAGGGTCAAGGTCCCAGTCTGCCCTCCCAGCTACCCCAGAGCTGGGTGACAAGGTGTCCCATGGAGCATCCAGGATCTGGGTGAGGAGGTGTCCCATGGAGCATCCAGGATCTGGGTGAGGAGGTGTCCCATGGAGCATCCAGGAGCTGGGTGAGGAGGTGTCCCATGGAGCATCCAGGAGCTGGGTGAGGAGGTGTCCCATCAACAGTCCAAAAGCTGGGTTGAAGTGATGGGATGTTACCATCTCACTGGTCTTTGAGTTGCTAAAAATAAAGATCACAATGAAGGTCTTTTGCAGTGGAAGGTATTAAACAATCCTGACACAGTGATCACTGTGGAAAGGAGAACCCCTCAGATGTCAGAACTGTCAAAACCTCTAGTTTCAGTTAGTTCCTTACCCATGGGATTGCTTTCATACTTTGCACTTGGCTACTTAAAAACTTTTGCATGCCAAAATATTTAATACCGGCTGTGGGACCAGATCTTTTTTCAGGTAGTGAGTTTGTGATGCGTGGATGGCTGAGCCTTGGCTTCCACGTCAGGGAAAACGGTGGCGACATTTACCTCGTGCCTGTGCGATACCCTGCATGTCTGCAGTGGGTGCCAGTGTATATACCCCACTGTTCTGGGTCCAAGGGAGGTGATGGGGAGGTATCTGTGCAGCTTGTTGAAGGCAGAGCAGAACCAGCTGTCAGCTGTGGGTTCTGGGTGGCAGGAAACCCTCTTATACCAACCCCGGCAGCTGAAGCTTAAACTTTATATTATGTTCAAAAGTGTTCTTGAGTTTGAGGAAAGTCTCTTTTCGTGCATGTGTCTGACTCCACAAGGACAACAGAGTGACCCTCTTTGCGTGGACTTTCCACAGAGCCGTGGAGGCTAATTTTCAAGTTACGCTTAAACGTTCAATGGGCTTTCTGGCAACTTTGAGAAAAGAAAGGCCGTGGAGGAGGATGTTGAACACCAGGATGGTTGGAGATGGCCCTGATCATACCAGCTGATACTCTGCTGACTCCTAGTGAGTGCGCTGGGCTCCGTCTGTCACGATGCAATGGTGGCTCTGCCACGATATTGCACAGAGGTGACTGAACTGGTGATTTCCACAGCTGTTTCTGGAAGATCAGTAGAAGACAAACAAAGGAGGTGAAACGGATAGCTAGCAGTGAAGCTCATTAAATATTTATAAACCTGTTAGTATTTAACATATCCAAATTTGATGCATTAAGAAGAAAAATTGCTCTTCTGTAATACTGTTCCATTTATTTATTTATTATTTATTTATTCTTTCGAATTGTATCACTACTTTCCTATGTCTTTGCAAGTAATATATTGTCCTTGGATCAAACTCTGAATGTTCGTAAAATGTCAATCTGGAATAATGCCATTTTTATGAAAAGAGTTGTTGATTTACTTTGCTCTGTTGATAACAGAATTTGGTCGTTTTTGTTTGTAAAGAAAAGGGAAAGGGAAAGGAAAGGAAAGGAAAGGAAAGGAAAGACCCTTATTTGCCCCCAAGTGTTTGTTTCAAGGAAAAGATAGTTTATTTCCAGACTGGAAAATCACAGTGTTATAACAACAGAAAAATTCCATAAATTATTCTAGAAATAGATTTTAAAATTAAAATAAAAACTGTCTCTTTTTTAGAATGCAAGAGTTACATCTGGAGGAAAATATTTAATGTTCTAAATTCAACAGTGTTCCCCAGACCCTCTAGTACAGCCCAGTGTACGCTTAGAAAGAGCTACTTCATCTATTTAATTAAGAGAAACTACTATCAAAGCAGATTTCGCATTTAAAATTCGTGTTTAAACTTCTCACAGATTAAGTGAGCTTAAACAGTTGCTATTCCTGACTTTAACAGCATTATAAAATACATTAGAGATTGAGAGGATAAAATTCTGCCATGTTAGGTTATAACCTAACTGCTATTTGCAGTTGTAAGGACTACTAATGGCGCAGGGACAAGATTTATTATAGTAAAGACATCCTGCTTAACATTACCCTTGTCATTCCATTAATAATGACTGCTTATGAGCCATCTCCTTGGCATCTTTGTTGTCCTGAAAACTTAAAACTCGCAGCACAATTCTTTACGATGTGCTACATTGCCCCCTCTGGGTATTCCTGACCATTATCCCATTTGGTTATATTCAAAACTGCTGCCTCCTGAGAGAGCATTAGGGCCGACCTTTCACCCCGCAATATTCTTGGTTCAAATGGCGTAATAACATGTAGTGAATATTTACAAGCATACTTATACCATAATAGAGTACTGCTGTGAACATTAGCACATATTTTCTGCTCAATCAGGCTTTGATGTAGAGCTCGCCTCGGACCCTGGAGAAAATGCAGTCCCCAATAAGCTGTGCTAGTGAAACACCCTTGAACCTAAACAGCTTACGCCGTGGAAAGCGCCGCCGTGTACGTTACCCGGCAAACACGTGCGTTCCGGGGCTGCCGGCCCCGTGGTGTGTCCGGAGGGGGAGGCGCGGCCCCGCGGCTCTTTGCGGTGGGGTTACGTGGGTGGAGAAGGGGCCATCTTCTCCATGAAAAGAAAATTAAACTCCATAAGCCACGTGTCTTGCTGCACATCCTGCTCTGGCAGTGCTGGCCGTGTCAGGATCGTAGAATCGTGGAATAGTTTGGGTTGGAAGGGACGTTCCAAGCTCATCTGGTCCAACCCTGCCATAAGCAGGGACATCCTGGAGAGCAGGAGGCTGAGGAGAGACCTTCTCGCTGTCTACAAGTGCCTGAAGGGAGGCTGAAGCTTGGAGAGGATTGGTCTCGTCTCCCAAGTAGCAAGTGATAGGACAAGAGGAAATGACCTCAGGTTGCACCAAGGGAGGTTTAGATTGGATATTAGGAAGAAATTCTCAATGGAAAGAGTTGTGAAGCGTTGGAACAGGCTGCCTAGGGCAGTGTTGGAGTCACCATCCCTGGAGGGGTTTAAAAGGTGTTTAGACGAGGTTTTTAGGGACATGGTTTAGTGCTAGAGTTGGATTATGGTTGGAGCCGATGATCCTGAGGGTCTCTTCCAGCGAAAATGATTCTATGATTCTATGATCTCCACCAGCTCCGGTTGCTCAGAGCCCCGTCCAGCCTGGCCTGGGATGTCTCCAGGGATGGTTCATCCACCACCTCTCTGGCCAACCTGGGACAGGCTCTCACCGCCCTCAGGGCCAACAATTTCTTCCTCATGTCCAGCCTGAATCTCCCTCCTTTAGTTGAAAACCATCACCTCTTGTCCCATTGCAACAGGCCCTGCTCAAAAGTCTGTCCCCATCTTTCTTATTGACCCCTTTTAAGTACTGAAGGTACTCAATAAGGTCTTCAATGGGTGATGGGACGCTTCATGCGAATTTGTGCTTGCCCCAAACTTCCCTGTCTTCTCTCCCCACCCCAAAGCAACGGAGCCTAAAAATCTTATAGAAAGCAGTGGCAGATGACAATTTCACAGTAATCACAGGACTACTACCCGCCTACTTTCCCCAGCCACCCGAAATATCCTGAAGCTCTTGCTGGAGTGTCTGTAGGTCTTGCCGCCCCAAACCATCAGGCATTTCCAGAGTGTTGTGCGTCACTTGGGCATGGTACACAGATGAAATCTAGGGCACTAGGACAGTCTATCTATCTCAGACAGGTTAATGGCTTTAATATTCATCTGCTTGCAGATTTTTTAAGCTTGTTCCCTCAATCACTGTTTTCTCCCTCCTTGAGAACAAGGCTGTTATTCCTTAAATGTCATTAAATCCAGTTTTTCTGTGCTTTGCTCTTTGTTTCTTTAAAGTGCCCAGTGAAAAAGCAGAGTTTTGATTGATCCTGCACCTAAACCTACTCGGGCAAGTTTCCTGATTGTCAGGCCTTGGAGGAGAAAGGGTCATTTCTTAATTTTGTTGGTTTATGACTGTGTAGTTAATGTGCTTAGATAGGAGTCCAGCACAGAGGTAACATCAGCTTTTGAGAGAAGAGTCTCTCGTGGTTACAAAAAACTTTGACTTGACAATATCTGTCTATCTTCAGCCAAAGATAGAATAAACCTTCCTTATTTTCTTGGTGTAACTTATAAAACTGTTACAGTTTTTGCATTAAAATCTTCCTATACAAAGGAGATGTCCATTTTTGATATTTTATTCATAAGATCCCTCAAGGTGTCATTGAAATTCTTGCAGTCTTTCATCAGCGTGATCCACTCTTGGAGGGTACACCTGCACAATAGATGAAATGGTTGTCCTCGGAGAATAATGGCAGCCATCCTGATATTAATTTGGTTCCAAGTAATTATCAAGTTCATATCTTGCAGTTTGCTGGGTAACTTTTTCTTCATTTTGATTTTTTTTTCCTAAATAGAGTTTTCAGGGCTTGTTAGTGCTGCTCCCGACCCTCCGTACAGACCGGCCCTTGTCCCTGGGTCTTGGGTCCAGGTTGGTGCCTTTAACCATCCCAGAGTGCTGTACAGCTGTCTGTCTTGCCCTGAAATGATTAGTATTTGGTGTGTGAAGATCAATAATATGCCACATAGAAATTTGTACCTGGTAGGTCTAGTTAATGCTCTAGGAAAATAAGATGCCTTATATCAATTTTATGCCGCTCTATCGATGTGCACGCAAGTGGAGTACTGGGTGCAGGTCTGCAGTGTCATATCTCCAGACAATTTAGTGTGGTTTTGGGTTTTTTTTAATAATATTTTAAAATACAGTCAGCATACGCCCACAAATCTAATTCACTGTGATGCATGTGCATTTGAGCGCTCGTTAGAGGAGAGGAGCTCCTGTCCATCCCGCAGCACATACAGCTCTGCGGCCACGAGCACTCCGGGGCGATTTTCTACATATGTGTATAATTACATGCATATATGTATATTCAACATGTATATATATGCATATTTTTATATTAAGGAAAAGCAATAAGCTGTTTGGTGAGACCAGCCAAGGCAAGACCAGCAACATTTCTAGATGTAATCTCTCAACCCTCCTTTTGAAGATGCTGCGCAACAGGAGGAGCTCAGCACGTCCCAGGGGTGTCTTTCAGCGCCAATAAACGATGTGAGCCTTCCGTAGAGCTGCAGAAGTCCTTAAATCCCATTCCAACTTTGCAGCTCAAGGCACGGAGGAGCGTGAAGCCCACGCGGACCAGCCCCATCAGCCTCTGTCCGTGTGTCTCCGAATCAGCCCATCGCACATCCATGCGAGATATTTGTTTTAATACCTCTGCCTGTGATGATGAAGACAGAAGAGCTGTGTCGCATACAGTTTAAACAAATGTTATCTGTTTTATTATTATTTGGGAGCACTTTCCTATGGGTGTTGGTGCAGCGTGGGGTCTGGGCAGAGGAGCAGCCCGGTGGCTTTCTTCAGATTATTAAGGGTTTCTTCTTCTTTCCCCTGGCTGTTGCCAACCAATTTGTATTTTGAAGGAAGCCTGCAAGAAATTTTGTGTTTTCTTCAATTCTTTCAGTTTATTTCTGCTCACAGAGCTCTCCTTTTTCCCCCCATTGGCAGTAAATCCTTAGGCTGAGCCATCCATTTATTACCAGTTGGCAGTTGCTCAGTCTCCCAGTCTGCAGTGATCTGTTTTTAGCTGCCAATAGTGCAGCATTAACAAATCTGTTCTGATATTTATCTGTGGCAGTGTCTTTTGTTAAATGAGGAATACAAAGTTTAGGACATACTGTAGTGGTATTTTTATTGCATCAGGTAGGGCACTTAAAACTTCCCTCCAATACGTTTCTAGCACAAAATAACATCTCCAGCTCTCTGTGCATCCTATGGTGCAGTTTCCTCCTATATATTTTTCAAATGCTGCATCCTCAAAAAGGAAGGTTTGATGGGAATATTCTTTTTTTTTTTTCATATGAATTTATAGAAAAATCTCAACATAAAGAAAAACAGTGAATAACTTATTAATATATTTTTTTTTTTTCCCATTTTTCTCATGTAGTTATCTGCAGTTTTACACAGAAAAGCATTTTGCACCCCCGTAGATCCCCCAGCTTGGGCTGCAGCTCAGGGCTTTATCAGAGGGAGGATTCAGGTCACAAGCTCATTCTGTGCCAAAAATAAAATGGTCCCATTTTTCTTGTTTGTTTATTTATTTACTCATTCATTTCTTTATGGTGTGGGTTACAAACTGCACTAACATACGGAAGCACTTACTTGATTATTGTGTATTACACTCTTGTTTGTTTGTTTTGAATGTCGGTGGCTTTAATTAAGCAGCCTGCAGGTGGGTTGGATAAAAGGCACTTTTCACTCCGCATCTACATCTTTTTCAGTCTGCATATACTTAAATTGCAAATTTTCATGAACTGTAACCCAATGTCTTATGGCTCTTGATTCTACATTTCCCTGCAGATCTTCAGTCGTGCCAGGGCTGGAGGATGGGACTGTTAGCAAAAGGTGTAGCTGTATTAAACTGCAGAAACCCCTACATTCCAGTGATGTGAAGGGTCTGATTTAAGACCACCAAGACAGAAGATGGAGGCAGAAGAACCTCTGTAGATATTGCAGGTGCTGCATCCCACCTTCCAGCCCCACAATGCGGGGGAAGAATCACAATTTGTGATGCAAACCATGAGCTTTACTCAGATAACAGCTCCTCTCTTGTTAGGCCAGGTCTAAGCGGGCACAAAGTTCGCAAAGACGCTCAACAGAAGTTACTGTCGGGGTCCCTCACCCTCATCAAACAACCAGAAACTCCTTCTCCTCCTTTGCCCCCTCCTCCTTCCTACATAAATCTGCATAAAATCTCTTCCTACATAAATCTACATAAAGTAATTTGGCATCCTCCAGGTTCGGAGGAGCCGCCCAGGTCAGAGCTCCCCAGAGTGATGCAGACGTGAAACCTCAGATGAATTCAGCCTGTCGGAGGCACGATCCAAAAGGAGCTTTTTCAGCCTGAGAGACAAGCTTTGGCAAATCCAGAAGCATCTGTAGCTGAGGAATTGAAGTCGCTGTTAACATCAGCCTGTGCTGTACTATGGCTTTATATACGTAATTGTAATTTCCAGCAACAGGCTGTCGTGCCAAGTGCTTTACAGTCAGTGGAACCACTTCCAACAAACTTGAGTAAGTTTGATATCAGGCCTGCAATGACAAAATCCAGAGTGAACATCTTTTCTTGTACTTAAAGGCACCTTCTTTTTGACATTTCAACAATCTTTTTCTTCCTCCCCTAATGTGATTTTTTTGTTTGTTTGTTTTAACAGCCATAAAGATATATATTTTCTCAAAATCCCGTGCATAAAAGCATGGAAAGCACAGGCCCCGACGCCTTTCACTAGAGGATGGCTTTCACTGAAGATGTTCCATGGGAACGTTTCCCTCTTGAGGTTTTTCTTCTACCCATCGTGCTGATACTTGTGGGGATTTGTTGCTATAGCACAGACGTTTCTGTGGCTCTCGTGACCTGTATTACTGTGCATTGAGAAGTTTTACTAATCTCTCTTAAAAATTTGTTGGAGCAAAGGTCTTAGTTCAGTCCTCAGTTCCCACAGGTGATTTTTTGTCTGAGATTCACATAATCTCTGCGAGGCAACAGTATTTTTTATTTCAACTTGGAAGCATCACCATCACAGCTGATGATATGATGGGATCAGATTCTTTTGCTTTTAACGAATTCAGGCTTAGTTAAGATTTTTTCTTTGTTCTTTTTTCTTCCCTGATGCCTTTTTTCTTCAGAAATGTAGCTGCTCATAATCAGTTTAATGCAGATGAAACCATTACTTCTTCACTCTTCAGAAACTCTTTATGCTTCTTAATTAAAGCTTTTGTCTGAACACAAAATAATTAATACATAAAATGAAGCACAGGGAAAGAATTGACTGCGAAACTAGTCACTCAGTTGTATATTTAAACAATATTTAATCATTAGAGTAACACAGTGCTTGCACTTTTGGAAAGAAAACAAGCCTTATACTTCATGTTTATTTAACACTTTGACTAGTTCATTCTTGGAGGTATGAAATGAGGCTTATGGAGTGCCAGAGCAGTAAATCAGACCTTCTGAAAATTACGGGGTCTTAAACAGTAGTGTCATTTTAAACCCAAACAGTTCGGTGGTGCAGCAGCATATAAAACTGACCTCTTAGAACAACACGGGCTGTTTACACTGAAAGGCAAGGCAAGGAAATAAAAACAAGGCATAAAATACGGCGTAGTAAGGATGTCATTTACTTGTGTTTCTGCCTTTATTCTGGATAATGACGGGCGTGATAACTTTCCTACAGCTAATACATTAAAGACAGTAGATGTGAAAAATGCAGTGGATATGTATATATGTGCATAGGCCAGCTGTGGATAAACAAAAACTTGGGCAGCATCTGACACCCAAGCACTTTCCGTCAATATTTGATTGGATTTTAAAACACGTTTGTTTTGGCAATGTGCTTGCTCGCTTTAATATATATATATATATATATATATATATGCATATATATATATATATAATTTTTTTTTTAACCAGTGTTTTAATGAAAGAGTTTACTGTCTGGAATATTTGTTGGGAAAAAACAAAACCAATCCAAATTCCAAGCAAATATTGGGTTTGTTTTGCAGAGATGAATGCTGACTGTTTGACTGTGGAGGTGTGATGAGCTCCCACTTGCTCACACGCTGCTTCACCAGGCCTGGCGTGCAGGTTTGCATAACCAGCCCCATTACTTGGCTTCTGAGTGCAGAATAACCATGGGGTTTGGCTCAGAAGCAACGGTTTTTGTCAGAATTGTTCATTGACTGTATTTACCAAGTCACACATCAGAGCGGACGGAGCCAGCAGACGAGATGCTGCACGGTGTGTAGGGGAATACTTGCAGTGCAAACCTTCACACTCCCTTTACCCTGAGCATCGGTTGTCTCTGTGCTTTGGTGATACATTTGAAATCCCACTTCAATACTGATACAGGTTTATCACCCCGTCTTGGAGGAGTTTGCGATGTTGTTCATTCTCCCCATGTTCCAATATAGGTTGGGTAATTACATATTAGAGAGTAATGTAGGGGAAAGGGACCTGGGGGTCCTGGTGGACAACAGGATGACCATGAGCCAGCACTGTGCCCTTGTGGCCAGGAAGGCCAATGTCATCCTGGGGTGTATTACAAGGGGGGTGGTTCGTAGATTGAGAGAGGTTCTCCTTCCCCTCTACTCTGCCCTGGTGAGACCACACCTGGAATATTGTGTCCAGTTGTGGGCCCCTCAGTTCCAGAAGGACAGGGAACTGCTGGAGAGAGTCCAGCGTAGGGCAACAAAGATGATTAAGGGAGCGGAGCATCTCCCTTATGAAGAAAGGCTGAGGGAGCTGGGGCTCTTTAGTTTGGAGAAGAGGAGACTGAGGGGTGACCTTATTAATGTTTATAAATATATAAAGGGTGAGTGTCAGGAGGATGGAGCCAGGCTCTTCTCAGTGACAACCAGTGATAGGACAAGGGGTAATGGGATCAAGCTGGAACACAAGAGGTTCCACTTAAATATGAGAAGAAACTTCTTCATGGTGAGAGTGGCAGAGCCTGGCCCAGGCTGCCCAGGGGGGTTGTGGAGTCTCCTTTGCTGGAGACATTCAAGACCCGCCTGGACATGTTCCTGTGTAACCTCATCTGGGTGTTCCTGCTCCAGCAGGGGGATTGGACTGGATGATCTTTTGAGGTCCCTTCCAATCCCAAACATACTGTGATACTGTGAATTAGATCCATTCTGGCTTAGAGAGGTGAGAAAGCAAAACCAGCTTCCCCACCAGCCCTGTCGTGAGCGTGGCCACATGGACCATGTATGCTCCTCCACCCACTTGGGCCTTTTGGTGCTTTGTGGTGGGCAGTTTTTTAATTTTCAGTTTTTTTGGTAAGAGGAGGAAAGACCTCTGAGCTCTCAGGACATATATCGGTCCTGTACAAAGTGAATATAGGATGATATGATTGCTCCGCAGTTTGATTCTGTGATGCTTCTTTGGTAAAAATCATATTGATTTGAAGGTCAGATTGAGTATTTCAGAAGCTGGTGGCCAAAGGTGAAATCTTCACTTTACTTTGCTTCTGAGTAAAGAAATCCTCCCGTAAGAACAGGTAGTGACGTTTATTTCCACGTGAAGGTCACACTGGTGTGCAGCGCTCACAAGGGTAATGAAGTGATGGACTTACACCTGGAATGTGCTTTTTATTAGTTTGGATCCTGAATGAATGGAGCATTGAAACTCTAATTATGAACGTTTACAAAATGTGACCCTTCAATTGACTGTATCAGTTGCGTTTGTGAACTATTGAGAACTTGCATTACTAATGAGCACAGAAGGTTAATATTAGTTTATTTATCATTTGGAATATTACTTTTGAGTTAATAGCACAAGTCATGCCATATTCAATGTTGATTAATGCATGAGGTTCATGCAGGCTTTGTTAAACAAATATTTATTATGTGTGATGTATTATTAAGTAATAAAACATTTTTTCTCCATCTCAGGTCCTATATACAAATGTCTTCCAAGATGTTGAAAACTTGAACATGCAAGCAAACATCCTCTTGTTTATGAGGAAATTGAATTAATCATGAGAGCCCCCTGTGTATTTGTATTCATTTTGTTGGTAATTCAGAGGCAATCCGAGGTGGTTGCCGTTCGGAACGTGCTGCCCCGTGCTCTGCACCCCGGCCTGGGCTTGCACGTGCAGCTTGTTTTGCTGCCATAATTCATCTCCTTGCTTCTACTCTCCCTGCGTTTCAGTGCAGTTGGAGAACAGGGCTCCTGTTTAGCGAGACACGTGTTGCAGAAGTGGAATTATACAAGTGGAATTATTTAGCGTTCAAATTTTGAACTGGAAAAGGTGAGAAGTGTTTCTTATCTATGATTTCCTCCGCAGTTTGTATCAGAAACTCAGCTGTCCCCTCTCACTCCACTTTATCGATACCGTGCATGCTTTACTATCCAACATCATTTGCAATATGGTCAAATTATTCAAAATAATGAAGTATTTCAAGAATTGGTAATGCTGCAATACTGGTTTGTCAGTCTGTATTCACTTGTGGGAGCTTCAGGCCGGTGAAGGGTCCACAAGCAGCTCTTTGCCCATGGATCCCAGCTTGAATGGAGGGAGGTTTTTTGATGTGAATTAAAAAAGCTTACTCAATTTTTCTGAAACACAGGATTGCCAGTCACAAGTCTTTAAAAATGAAGAGTGAAATCTTGTTATTAAGAAGAGTAAGTGTTCTTAATCTGTTTCTTTAGTTCTGAAAAGAGTTAAGAACTTAATTGAAGAGCTGAGAGACAGACAGAGCAACTTGGCTCAAGCAGCCTGGAGCTGTAAAGAAGCTCCCAGAGTCACCAAACCCAAGGTACAAATCCCAAGAACTACAGTACACTTAATGAGTTTCTTTCTGTTCTCCTGAATGCCCATTTTGCCAAGTTTGTGTTGGGCAGCAGGTCACATCTTAAAACTGCCAGGAGGATTCAACATTATTTCACTTAGGGGTGAAATATGTATTTTATTTAAAAATATGTAATTATAAGTTTATAAATTATAATTTATGTGTAATTTCTTCTGATTTAAATGGCACTCTGCCCCTCTGTCTATATAGACGAAGTCTTGGTTCTGAAAGGCCTGCGGATGATTCAATTTTTTTTTTTCATTTTGGCTGTGAAATATTTTATTATTAACACGTTTCTTTTGACAAATGATCTGTCAGCAATACAGGAATTTAATTGTTTGTTTGTTTGGTCAGTAAAGTAAATTCTGGGTTAGGCTCAGGCTCCAGCCTTGGTTCAGTTCAGCCGTGTCTGCTTTAACTAGTTTCAGTGCAGCTGTTACAATTTTCATCCATAATATATGATCAGTTTGTAAGAATTTCTTCTACATGTGAGAAACATATTTAATGCTAACGCTCTCAAATTGGAGTTAGTTATAAATAATGCACTAATAGATGTGAACGAGCATAAATGATTGCTTTGTGTTGTACCTGTGAGGTTGTTAGTGCTTCTTTAAAAAACAAACAAAACCTCTTTTGCGTGATATTTATTCCCATCTCTTCCATCAAAGGGGTTACAGTCTTTGTACCTTTTTATGTAAATTAAAAATCTTTAGCCAGTTCTGTGTCAAAAATAAATAGTTGAATGAGCTCGCAGACAACATTTATTTTGTATGTACATTAATGGGCACTTCCATTTTTTCCTGCAGGCTAGAATCCACTTTGAAATTCATGTTTGATAAATTCCCTGGCTTTCCGAGTAATTTAGCTGTCTATAGGGCTGTTGATCCTTTGAGTGTATTGCTGAACCATTGGGACTTGCGCACCACATCTGCATATCCAAGTTCAAATATATACTCAAGATGATTGGTTTAAACTTTAAGTTGTTGATCTTATTCCTGATAGATTTGTTAGATTGTCTCCCATTTCATTTCTAAAATCTGCGCCTAATCCATAAATACCCCTTCTTAAATATGTCTCCAAGAAATTCACTGATTGAGTTAGTCATTTTGTAAGCACAGAGCTGAATTAATATTCAGCGTAGCCTAATAATCTGAGGACACAATGCTGTGTGATATTGTGTATGTGAATGGGAATTTGAGCAGACGAGACTGAGTCGAGGTGCGACGTCCCAAAGTAGCGAGATTCGCTTTGCAAAGAATTTTGTACCTTCGGAGTGTTTAACAGGACATCAGGTTTTCACTGGGATTTGAAATTAGTGGACGAGGGTTCAATTTATCAGCGTTTCTCAGCTTTTCCAAGACTTAGGCTAGTTTAGCTGCGCTTTTTTTCTCTCTCTTTTCAGAGAGCTGATTCAGGCTCTTGTTTGCTGTCCGAGCATCGGGCAGGAGGGGACAATACAGCGGATGTAACGACTGAATTTACAGCACATTGAGAGCTCCGGCGAGAACCTGTGGGTTCCAGCCAGACTTATTTCAGATATAAACCATCCCAAACTGCTGTGCAATACTCTCCAGATCAAACCTCTCTGTTCTTATCGGGTGTGACCATCGCTGGGTTTGGCACCGAAAAGGGACAAGGACACTGGCCAAGTGGTGTGGACACCAAGCGGCGCTTTCCCTGAGCAGTTTCTCCTCTTCCCTCTCAGCCCATTTGCAATGTTGTAGGCTCCCTGTGTGGAAAGACAGGGAGAATTTAAAGCATGTCCTGTGAATATAAATTAATTCAGGAATTCTTTTGGCCACAGCATCAGTCATTCTATCACAAAGCTACTTGTCTGGTTTGCTGTTAGCAGGTACAATGCGATCTGAAACGCTCTGCAAAGTATAGGAGTAATTCAAATAACAGGAATCTGGAATTGTGGTGTTAGTTTTAGAGGATTCACATTTATGTTGTTTGTTCCATTTATGAAATTCCTTAACCTGAGAAGACTGCACAGTTTAGCCAGAGCTTCAGGGCAGGTTTGCAGCCTGGGTGCAAGGAATTGCAATTATGCTTCTTTTTTTGTTTCTATTCTTTATAAGGAGATTATTCTAATAATGTACCTTGTGTGGTCTTTCAAGGTAAATTCCAATAAGTTCCTTGTCTTAATTAATAAAACCAATCTGACTAGTAGTACCAAGGGTCAAATTTAGAGTCTCTGGGGCCTTTTTGTGATAGAGAGGAAACGAGATGCATGGGGAGGGTTTTCTTGGCTGGGTGGGTTTGGGTTTTGTTGTTGTTTTGCTTTGTTTTAATAACAGGTGAAAACTTATCTCTGATTTTAAATTCTTAGCAGGGTTTAATGAGCTGAATTGATTAGCATCAAAAGGATTAGGGAAATACACTTTCTAGTTTTGGAATGAGCCTAGATGTACACATGTGTGTCTCTGCCCTGTCGCACGGAGGTTAATGTTTATCCCTTTAAAAGTCTTTTGTATTGTGCTGCATGTGCTTTTTGTGGGGAGAAGAATGTCTGGAAGTGCCACAGAAGGGGCAGAGCTGGAGTCCTCGGCTCTCAAATGAAGTTTTTCATTTTACATAAAAGCAAGTTTGCTCAGAAGCAGTACCACGGCGCCATAGGCTTTAACATGATTTACTACTTTGCTCACTTAAATTAACAAATTGGACCATATTTCACTGAGGTAATTAAACACATCTATAACCTTAATAATGTGACTTCCTCACAGGTGCAGTCGTGCTGCTGCACTGGTTCGTCTTAACAGCACCAGTATGGAGGTTGATTTGGAATCAGATTTATTGATTAGTGGAGGAGTTTATGCCAAAAGTGGCTTTAGATTGGTGGTTGAGCCATTGGTCTATTTTCATCAGTAAAATATTGGTCCTGTCCATTTAAAATAGCAGAGCTGAGCTTAAACATCTTTCTGTTCTGAGCCAGTGGTTGGGAATCCATGTCATGTGTTTCCAGTGCTTTATCTTGCCATTTTCCTCCCTGATCCCTTTTTCTGCTGCACTTGATCTCCTGAAATATCGAACTCCATGGCTGCTGTGAATTTGTTCCTTGGTACAGAAGAGATGTTTGTGCTCCAGAGAAGGCCCAGCCCAAGCAGAGGGACTTTCCTGAGTGGAAAGCGGAAGAGTTTGGACCCAGTGCCCCGGTGAGAACATCACAGGACTTGAAATTTTAGAATCATAGGATCACAGGGTGGTTTGTGTTGGAGGGACCTTCCCAGCTCCCCCAGTGCCCCCCCTGCCATGAGCAGGGACATCTTCACCAGCTCAGGTTGCTCAGAGCCCCGTCCAGCCTGGCCTGGGATGTCTCCCGGGATCGTTCATCCACCACCTCTCTGGCCAACCTGGGCCAGGCTCTCACCACCCTCAGTGGAAACAATTTAAGCCCCATGTCCAGCCTGAATCTTCCTCCTTTAGTTTAAAGCCATCACCCCTTCTCCTATCACAGCAGGCCTTACTCAAGTGATCCTCCTTCACTGTTACTGCATTTAACTGGGTAGAGAAAGTCTCTCTGATTTTTACATCCTTGAATCCTCCTTGGTTCTTGCTTGAGTCACTGATTTAATCTGAGCCATACCTGCACCTGCCATCCCTTCCCTCCATCCCTTCCCTCCATCCCTTCCCTCCATCCCTTCCCTCCATCCCTTCCCTCCATCCCTTCCCTCCATCCCTTCCCTCCATCCCTTCCCTCCATCCCTTCCCTCCATCCCTTCCCTCCATCCCTTCCCTCCATCCCTTCCCTCCCTCCCTCCTGCAACCCAGGTTTGCTGGAGTCAATTTTTGTTTCATCTTGTAGTCAGTATTACATAAATAGTGGAAGTTTGTCCTTGCCGCGGGTGATTGATGGGGAGGTATATTTGTACATATCGATTGAGATAAAAAATTAGTAGTTTGCAATAGGAAAGGCAAATTAGTCATCAGAAGGAAGGTGCTTGGAGGATTTTAAGAGTTCCTTGATTAATTCTCGTGCTGTGAGTTCTTTTGACAGTAAGTTTTATGTCCTGAGATGTGGGAGGATGAGGCAGTAGTATCGGGTTATTGCAAATTTTACTTTTACTCCTTGCTGATTTATTTTAGTGGCTCTTGCTGCGATTAGACACAGAGGGCTAAAAACGACTTCGTTTGGGGGTGACAACTGCACTTTTCTGTGTGGGAATTAGCAGCCAGGAAGGAGGGTGGAGGTTTTAGCTACAAAATGGTTTTCCTTTTGCATGAAAATTAATATTTAAAGCTTAGTCTGTGTAAAATCAAAATAGCCTTCATCCAGGGTGACCAGTCCATCAGTTGGATGTTACCTCCAAAGGAGGAAAGCACTAATTCTGTGATATACTGATAAGTCTGAGCAGTAGTTTATTTTTCTGCTAACCTGGCAATTTTTTCCTAATCACTTCATCGAAAATAGTTTTTAATAAACATATAGGAGGCTGAGAGCTCGCGATCTCCTCCCTAAAATATGTTCCACTTTTCCGAGGATTTTGTGGCATGATTTTTAGCTTACCTTTATTACAAACTATAATAGAATTCTTCCCAATAAAAATTGGCTTATATTTGGCACTTTTAATTTGTCCAAGAATAATTTAGATAGAAATTCCAATTACTTTGCAAGGAGCACATTTGCTCCTGCGCTCTCTGAGCTTGTTTAAAAGAAGTCTTTGATAATTTGGAAGCGTTTCTCATGAAAGGCAATTTTGCTTAACTTGAATCCAGCAGGAAAAAAAGATGCACAGAGGTTTCAATTTTTAAACTGATAACACAGCACAATACTTGTGCTGTTACATTACAGCACAAAGAGGCTACAAAATAACCTTTCTTAGTTAATGGTAGAAAAAGATTTAATTGCTCTGAAACACTTATTCTATATATTATCTCTTTGATTAGAAGACAGTTGTAAATGACTTATTCAATGTAATTGCAAACTCTGGTATGGGAACCAAAGGAAAATTATATGCCTTTGCAGGCTGAGGAGCGGTAAATTTTAAGACTTTTAATTGTAAGAGTTCTCTGGAATTAGCAGGGGTGCAATGTTTAGGAATTAGACTCTTCTTGGGTGTTGGAGTGTTGGTGCCCATCAATTGGAATTACACAAAGAGTACCATGAACTACGGCAGGGCTTCTGCATTTTTCTTAATTAATAATTAACTAGAAAGGTAATCAACTGTCTCTCATCTTCTAAAATATTTTCAGATCTGGTGTTGCTTATTTATTGTGAACTTTTTCACAACACAAATACTGGGAATATTCTTCAGAATATTCTGCAGAACACTGTTATTGTCAGAACAAAAGTGGCCAAGGATTCTGCAGCCTGAAGAATATTCCCAGTATTTGTGTTGTGAAAAAGTTCATCATAAATGAGACATGGGGATGATTGTTTCATGCTATGGCCGCAGCTGGCTGTTAAAATCATAGCAATCTGCAGAAGTCAAAAATATGAATGTTGGTATGAATAAGAAGGTAAGAATGTATGGGCAGACAGGTTGTGTGTGAGTAGGAAGACCAGAGGACCTGGAAATGCTTTGTTTGTAAATTTTATTTGTAATATTTATTTATAAAATGAAACGAATTGTTACACTGAGGAGAAGCACTGAGAGGGGTTTGTCCCTGAGCCCGCATGTTGCTGAGCGATGTGTGTGGGATGTGTGATGGTTGGGGCTCTGTCCCCGCTTGGAGCAGCAGGACGCGGGTTGGTGACGGTGAGCAGAGCAGCGCGTCTGTCCCAGGGCTCCAGGGCACGTCCTCTGCCCCTCTCGGGCGAACTGCTCCTCAGCCTTGGGATCAGCTCCGCGAGCTCAGAGACCAAGTCCAGTGTGTGGTTCTGGGTGCAGTGGTGAAAATGTCCCATCCCAGCGTGATGGACCCACCCGCCTTCCTCTGTGGTGCTGATATTACACTGATATTAAACCAGATATTAAACCGAATCACTTGTAGTTAAAAAATAACATTCCCATGGAGTGAACGAGGAGGATCTGGTGGTGGAGTTTGCATTAGTGATTTTCTGTGTGAGAAATGAGCATCCCCGGTGGGCGGCTGCTCTGCCCCCGGCTGCTCTGCTGCTGGCTTGTGTCTTGTGCAAACTCACCGTCTGGGAAACAGAGGGTGAACCAAGGCAGAAAAAGGAGAAGAATCAGGTTATAAACCCACTAAACACATATGCAATTGCTTATGCAAAGACCTTGCGTGGTTTTGTGCTGAGTTTCCACGTGGCTTTGCTGCAGTTGCACGTATTACCCAGTTTCTTGTTCGAGGGGTTGGGAGGTGCCTGAGCGGCCGTGCCCACCAGAGACTGAAACCATCACCCTCCTCCTCCTCAGCAGCACTGAGCGTGAGTTATAGCTGTTTACTCCAGACTAACATACTTGATTACTCTTTTAAACCATTGTTTTAGACTTTCGGCGAGTACAGTCAGTTCCCATTAGTTACTGGTTTAGAAGCCCGTGTTATATTTAGACATCATATACATTTGTCAGTGAAGAGTAGCTTAAATGATCTACTTTGTTCACTGCTTAATTATGTTATTTTACTGTTCCTGAAAACCTGACACAAGGCAAATTTACATTACTGTGCTCCTAATTAGCCAATAATCCTTAAGGATTTGAATGATACATACCCCAAGTAATTTCCTTGTTCACTAAATATGAATTTCCTTACGTTAGGTTAAGGAGATGGCACAATGACAGCAGGCATCTTGATGATGACAGCTCTCAACATGTTTCTCTCCGGAGTCAAAATCTATTAAAAGACACATAATGATCTCAGCACTTTCTTAAAGTGTAGAATGTGAAATCAATAGAGTTGTTTACAAAGAGGAACAGAATTTACCTCTTGTTAGGTTGCCCACCACTCCAGGCTACTGAATGGTGCAAAATATTTATGGTCCTGGTGTTGTAAACACGACCTCAGCTGTCTCTGTGTGCTCATCATCTCTGCAGCTCCTTAGCTCAAAGGACATGCAGATTTGGAGGTAGGCGGCTCCGAAAGAGGAGCCTTGTAGGGTCTTCTCTGTTCAGACACCATTAGCTTGGTACCTGATTCCAAGCGCTCCCATCTCACACATGCAGGAAAGTGCATCTTCTTGGCTTTGTCCGTGCCTTTGGTCCTTGGACTTCTGTGTGTTGGGAGGTCTTGGGTTTTGTTGTTGTTGTTGTTGGGCAGGCTGGGGTGTTGTGGAGATGGTAACAGTTTGCATTTTCCACTGTAGACAGTTTAATTTAGTGCATTATTACATTTAATCTTTGTATTGAATCCAGATGCCGTAGTGATGGGTGCATAAAAATAATTAAATAGAGAAAAGTAGACCGTAACAACTTTGCCATTGCCAGTTGTTGTAACATGGGGTTACGTATCAGAAATGTATTGCCAGAAAACTATTTAAATTCCTGACTAGTGCAGGAAAACTTTCCTTGGACGCCATGGCATGCAAACAGCTCATCACCTTTCTCATAGGCTAAGCCTTTTCCACATGTCATGCAACTAAATGGAAATGCAGAGTTTTCAGTCTCCTCTTATAACTTTTCAAGTGATTTTTGGTAGTAAAATAAAAGCTTCTGAATATCTATGTGGTAAATAAAGGCAACGTCTTTCCTTTGCCACGCGATCAGCGTCTGCCCAGCCCTGCCGATGGGTGACAGAGGGATGCTCCGACCTGCAGAGATGCAGTTTTCAATGGTTGCTCAACAGAATTCTGAACAAGCTGGCTGCTAAAATAATTCTGGCCTTTTAAATGTCTCCCAAGGGTGGTTTCACTTCATGGCAACCCCATTGCACAGGGAGATGTGGAAGAGCAGAGGGTGCAAACAGCGGTGCTGGCACCAGAGCTGGTGTCTGGGGGGGTCTGTGCTCCACTCCGTGTCCTCCTAATCCCGCGTTTCTGCCTCATTTTGCGTGTGTTTAGGACATCCGAGTGTTGAGATCTTTTGTTCCTGTTGTGCACTCTGTCTCCATGCTCCTGTCCCCCCCGTTTCCCATTTCCTGGGTTGTTTGTTGCCCAAAGCACTGGTCTGTGGTGCTGGTGGTGCGATGCTGGTGTTGGTGGGAAAGGAAGAGCTTTTCTGGAGACATTCCCATGGGTGCTGTCTCACCGCTTTCCCAACACTCACCAAAGCAACGTGATTTCATTCCTTCCCCCCAAAACGGTGGGAGAGCAGCCTTGAACCCCACCAGAGCTTCCGATGAGCTCTGGTCACTGACTGCTGAACCCACAGCAATTTCCGTGGGAGTTCACGGTGCTTTGCATTAAATGGGAGAACCTGGGAAAGGTTGAACGCAGAGTTTGTATGTGCTTTGCACACATATCAGCAAAGTACATGTATCTGCAGTCGAGTCTGCGCTTTGTTAGGGTAAGAAACATTTCTTTGTGGTCTGTAAAGCAAGTGAATAAAATTGAGAGGGAAATATATACTGTGTCAGCTTGCCTGTATACAAAAATTACTATATTTTCTGTTGTAAAGATAGCATACAGAAAGAAAAAATGTAACTGTGTTACTGTATGATCATCCTATATAAGCACATTAGTAAAGAGCTGTGGTACCAGTCATATTGTGAACTTAAAGCCACCCCCAATTAAACCGTCTGCATCCCCCAGCGTTTTCCTGTAATGATGTCAAGCCGGGCAGCAATTAGTTGTCCCTCTATGAATGTAAACACTGTTTGTAAAACAAATAATCTTAACCTGCTTTGCCTCTTGAAAAGCTCCGAAAATGGAATTAATTAGTATTGTAGATTTTGGATTTATAATTTATTGAATAATTTTTGAACATCTTGATGGAATGCTTTCTGTGATTGGTGGCAATTAATTTTGGTAGCAAAGGTAGCACTTGTTAAAAATCTCAGCTCTAATTTGGGGCAGGGCTACCGGTGCGTGCAACAGCAAGCAAAATACTTTCTTGCCCTGACACGAATGCTGTGGGTTTGTTTTAGATGAAGATTTAGTCCATTCAGAGGAAGCCCTGACCTTCCGGCTCTCTCTGTTTTGTACCTCCCATACTTCAGCCTAATCTGGGTGTTGTGTTTGAATCCTGAACTGCTGCCCTGGTACGTAGTTCATCTTCTCTTTGGAGATCAGACTAAATGCCCGTGGCAATATGCTGGGAAACACAGCACATTACCATGAAATAGCTCCATTAGAGACAAAGAAATGTAAACAAAACAAACACATTTGCCACTGGTTTTAGCTCAATTATTTTTCTCCTATTGATGGCGTTGCATAAAATGAAAAAGTGCTCAAGACCTAAATTTAGTAAACCTTTTGTTGCAATTTACTCCCGAAAAAGCTCTGTTGCTGGACGTGGCTGCTTTACCTGAGCCATCAGCTACAGAGCACGTTTATGGTTATTGTATTTTACAGGTTGATAGATTTTTATATTCTGTCCAAGTCAGGATCTTACACCACCTGGTTTATTATTTAGTAATTTACAGTGCAGTCAGGCATGTTTGGTTTAATGTAGGATAAACTTATAAATCTATTGTTCCTCCAGTTGCTGGGGCTGGTGTGCAATGAACTACAGAGCCTGATGCGTACATACATTTCAGCTCTGCTTATTTTCTTTGATAGGGAAGCAGGCAATAGATAACACAGTGACAGTAGCATCCCAGGGGACAGCAAAATGTGAGAGCAACACACCGTCAGGTTAGTAGGTCATTATTGTATGAGCACTGAGCCATTAATTGACTACTGTACCAGGCTCAATCTGTGTCAGATTATGGCTTTTGGCAGCAAGGACTGTTATCTAATAGCTAACTTTGCTTCTTTACTGTCTTTTTATTTGATTTTCTGATAAAATTATGCGTGAAAAGGTAAATATATTTGTTATACTTAAAAAAAAAAAACCAACCAACCAACCAAACATACAGAATAGTGGTAATGTCAATAGATACAACTCCGTGTAAGGTACCATCTAGGAGGATGCTTTTACTAATACTTTTCAGCATATTTTTTCAAAACTTATTAAGAAACTGAGTAGTGGCGTACTTTATTTAGGGGGAATAGATACTATTGGTGCAAGGCTGTCAGAATTGATATCTGGTGCCTGAGCTGTGCTAGTGTTAGTGTTGGGTAGGAATAAGAGAACAAGCAGACTGTATCAACAACAATAAATAGAATTGCAAAGAATCACAGAATCCGAGGTTGGAAGGAACCTCAAGGATCATCTGGTCCAAGCTTTTCTGGCAAAGCCTGGTCTAGCTGAGCTGGCTCAGCACCTGTCCAGCTGAATCTGAAAACTGTCCGGTGTTGGGGAACCCACCACTTCCCTGGGGAGGTTGTTCCAGCGACTTATTGTTCCCATGTGAAATATTTCCCGTGTGTCCCATCAGAATCTCCCCAGGAGTAACTTGTACCCATTGCCCCCCAGCTTTTCCACGGGACTCCCTGTGCAAAGAGACTCTCCATCATTTTTGTAGGATTCTTGCTGGTTTCTCCTAAAGTTCTCCTTAGGAACGAGAGGGGACTGTCCGTGCCGCACTGCACCCACTTTGGGCAGGGTTTTACTCTGGGCTTAAGGGCAAATCCTGTAGTTTGGATACGATTTCAGGTTTCAGTGAGATCTTGAGGGGTATTTC
Organism: Columba livia; assembly: GCF_036013475.1. Lineage (NCBI taxonomy): Eukaryota > Metazoa > Chordata > Aves > Columbiformes > Columbidae > Columba > Columba livia. Next base: position 2,025,568 of record NC_088607.1, read on the forward strand.
AGGCTGGAGATAAGATGCTGTTTTGTCTCATCTCTACGCCCACCAAAACCAAATCCAGATATTCCAGTCCAGACGAGAGCGTAAGATGAGTTATTAATGAATATTGCCCAGTTTTAAAAAGCGCTCTGCTAAGAGCTGTTGTCTGCAGCATCTCTTGGACCTTGGTAAGCTAAGCCTGTGTGCTTCTACGCTTGATTCTAAAGCAGGTATTGGTACTTTCTGCAGTTCCTCCAGAGGAGGGAAGAGCTGCGGGCTTTGGGGTTTGGGGTGCAGCCCCCGGGGCCACCCCCGGTCCTGCTCTGCAGTTCCCCTGCTGCTGTGTGACAGTTCTGTGCAAATGACAGAGCCTGTGTCTAATTTCTGTTCCCACCCATAAATCGACGCATTTGTGACCTTGGGCAAATGGCAGATCCAGCCAGCCCTCAGTTTCCCTTCTTCGTTCTCCATTAAAAATGATTTGCTGTCCAGGAGTGTCAGGTACATGAGAACCCAGTGTGATTATTAATAATTATCAGTATAGAAAACACTGCCAGAAGATGTGAAAGGAAGACAGAGACCTTTATCTCATTAGAATTGTATTTAGATTGAATGTTATTACAGTTAATATTTTGCAGATCCCATTTTTCTGCCACGTGTCCAAATTTGAATATCTTCCCCTGCATTCCTTGCACCTTTAAAAGACGGGAATAAAAACGTGCAACAGTTGAGCTTTGAGCATTTCATCTTGTTTTGTTATTCTGTGCTTCCTCCTTTCTCTTGTAACATTTCAAGAAATTGGATAGCAATATGTAAAATATGTTTTTCAGGCAGCGATGTCTGATTACATTGATTGCACACGATGTGGTGCTTTTAATGGAGATTTCTGGTTACCATTTGCTGCGTGGTGTGATGAGGCCGTTTCTATGGTCTCTGCTGCATCTCGGCCCCTTGGTATTTGTTTAAAAACTCATTTGGAAGAATTAACTACCTTTTACGTATGTGAAATTTGACTCCATGGAAATGGATGTACAAATAATTTTTATGGTTACAATAAGTAGGTTCCATAACACAATACAAATATCTGTATGTAAATCTTGCCTCGGAGGTAGCTATCTGCTGTACATCCCAGCACTTATCCTACTTTCACACCTAATTTTCTTTGTGAATCACACATAAAACTCACATATTCTCTGCTGTGCAATGAAATCATGAATTCTTAGCATGCCCACACATAAGACGTTTCTCTGAGAATAATATCCATAACTATTTTTTAAGAAAAAAAAAAGAGCCGGGGAAGGTTTTGGTGCACCATTTATTTTTATGATAATTTAAATATGTTAATACTATACCTAAGAGTTTTATATACACACACATGGTGCATAAAGAGGAGCTTTTACTCCCGAGCTTTGCTTTGCAGGTGGGGAGGGGGAGAGAGAAACCTGTTCAGCACATCTTTGGACACAATATTAAACAACGCCGTAAAACTGCATCTTCTCCAGACTTTTAACAACCGTCTTGTAGTGTGTGACAGCTCGAAAACGTGTATTTCCTTTGGCAAACAAGTGTTTTAAAATTAATCCTCACATATTTGTGAGAGTATTTAATAAAAGTTAATGTGCAGCCGGTGCACCCCTGGACCCCGGGCTGGGCCAAGCGGCTTCGTACGGGCTGGGAGCACATTTCAATTTATTGTTATTATTATTTTTCCTCCTCCTTCCCAATTCTACCAGCAAAAGCTGCTTCCTGGCGGCTCACACCGGGAACCCAGGGCTGGTTTTTTCCCTCCTGACCCAAGAGGTGGTTTTGTGCAGGATAAATCCCTCCAGCCTTGGGGTTGGTGACAAACCCTCCTTAACCAAAGCCTTGAGAACTTGGTCCTTAACTGACCACGTCCTGAGGATGCTAAAAAACACTGAACTCCTGTTGTTTCACCCTTAATTGCAATATAGAAATT